>NC_141158.1:104270391-104570391 GCF_053477565.2 Lygodium microphyllum
TACTCTGTCTCAACAGCATGTAGATGCTGTCACTTGCTGTTGATTGGTCTTCTCCTGCCCCTGGCTGCCTTAGAAGGTCCTCCAATGGCTGCAAATCAGACCAGCAACATCTCTTCTCTCTCTTTTGCAGACTGAATACACTAAAAATATCTCTCTCTAGCGTCTAAAGGCGTTTTTTAGTCTTGTATGGGCATTTTTGACAAGTGGCAGCCTTCCCAAGTGTCTCAAAAGGCCAATGGCTGCAAATCAGACCGGCAACATCTCCTCTCTCTCTTTTGCAGGTTGAATACACTAAAAATGCCTCTCTAGTCTTTAAATATGTTTATCAGTCTTGCATGGGCATTTTTGACAAGTGGCAGCCTTTCCAAATGGTTTTTCTAGCATTTACCATAATTAAATATTAATTTTCAATCTTTAAATATTAAAAATTAATCTAATAATTATTTTGGTGCCCAAAAAGATAATCAGACTGGCCAATAATTAAATTGGCTAGGTAACTTCCATTCCCGAGTGTCTCTACGCCATCTTTGATCATCAGATTGGCGTTAGATACCATTAAACACCACTTCTCTAGTGTCACCACTTATGGCCAAATGAATGAGCTAGCCCAACAATTGGCACCAGATACCACCAAGTACCTGTGTGCGACATAACTTATAGCAACTTTTGCCTTTGACATCCCGTGATTTCCATAGGTTCTAGGCTCGTAAATTTACTTTAACCCTAGTTGCACCTCACATGTGCAACATTTACTGAATCATGTGATTAAAAATTAATCCACATGTTAAGTGAGGCTTCAAAAGTACATGTCCTCATGATAACCCTCCCCCTTGAAATCCTTGCAATTGTCCTTGATTGCACTACTAAATGCATTAAAAGCAAAGTACTACATTGGAATTTCCATAGGACATCATAGTCAACACAACATTGCGCACTGCTGTTCAACCATTCCATATGCCCAACATATGCTGAAAATTACCAACCAACATAACATAACATAAGACTCACAAAGAATCTCAAAAACATTGCCAGATTATTATGTGACATGTTCATTTCTATGAGCTCAACTCATCTGGCAAAACCAAACCATAGCATAACATAACCAAGCATAAACCATGGCTAAAACATCAATGGCATCATAACATATGCTATTATCCATGGAACTAGATGTAAACCATTGAAAATTGAGCATAATCTGATCATAAAGTGATTACTTGCTGATCTGAGAGCTGATCACAAACTGTTGCAAATGTGACCCCAAACAGATCACATACTCATTGCAAAAACTGACTAGCAATCAATGGAAAAGTGATCCAAAAAGTGACCATAAACGATTCTCAAGCTGATAAAAAACTGAGCTGAAACTGATCAGAATTTTTGTCTCAAAATTGAGGCAAAATTCATGCCAAATTGATCATAAGCTGATGCAAAAGTAAAGTTCCAGCTCAGGTGAAATTCATACTCATCTGCATACATCTCACAGTGACTAGTACACTAAGTAGTGACCTCATGGCAAACATACTGTCAGCGCAATGCCTTGGATGCATGCTGAATACATTTGAGATCCACTACATACGAGAGCTGTCCATTACTAAGGAGCAGAGGTGCTAGCTCCCTCACAAGCATCATGTAATACTTTGGACCTTTGCTCTGCTGAGCCTGATTGAGCCCGATCTAAAGTCGACTCTAATTGGAAAGCATCAAGGTAAAGCTGCAACAACGGAGGATGGTTTGCAAAGTCATCTTCCTCCATCCATTTGGCATCCATTGGTGAATAATTCTGAAACTTCACCAAGTATCTTTTGGAGCCCTTACCCCTGATCTTCCTCTCTTTGTGTGCCAAAATCTGCTTTGGTACCAATATTTCATCGAGCTTTTCAACCTCTGGCTGAATTTCAGGAGACATATCCTTTGGCACATCACCATGAAAAGGCCTCAACAAACTGAGATGAAAGGCATTGTATATCCGCCAATGTGGAGGTAATTTCAGCCGATATGCCACATCGTTGATCTTCTCCAACACTTGAAATGTCCCATAGTATCTCATAGATAGCTTTGGATACAATCGCTCTTTGCGCTTCATCTTTTTCAGCCTTGCCTTTTCAAATCGAAGCAATACATAATCGCCCTCTGCAAAGTGCAAAGCACGCCTATGACGATTAGCTGCTCTCTTTTAGTAAGCTGAAAGATGATTTTTCATTACTTTGGAAATAGCAGAAGCAGATACAATAGGGACAGATTCCCCTTTTCACTTTTACATCCAAAGTATGAACTTTGCCTCTATGGAAGAGGGTCACAATCATATCATGAGTATCAATCACTGCACGCACACGATGACACCAAGGCATACCGAGCAAGACATCACATCCTTTCAATGGAGCAATAAAGAACTCTTTGCTGTCCACATAACTTTGAATGTGCAAACGAAGCTTTCCAATAATAGGAGTGACTAGCTTTGCATGTCCCTTGCATGCTATACCAATCTCACCCATGGGCTCCATCTCATCCCCTCTAATGCCTAAACCAGCTGCCATATCAAGAGAGATGAAATTTGACCGTGCCCTTGGATGAAGAAAAATCAATGCATGCTGATCTCTGATTTTGCCCCATGCCATGCAAAGTTCAGTACTATCTTGATTAGGTTGATCTGCCACTACATCAAGCACTAAACCAGTAGTGCTTTTTGCCTTTCTTTCCCTTATTATCATCCTTTTCAGCTTGCTGTTTATTAGGACAGCTGCATGCCATATGCCCTTCCTGTCAGAGTGAGAAGCCAAATCAAAGACCCTATCAATTGTCGATAGCGGGAAGCACCCGCCAAAGGAGAAGCTGAGTGGGAAGTGGCCTTCCAGTCCGGATCCATAGGAGTAGAGAGGGCCCGACAATCTTCCATCTCAAAAGTCACCAAGAGCTCCTGTACATATCTCTGTTGGGAGAGAAAGATCCCCCTCTGAGACTGATAAATCTCATGGCCTAAAAAGAAATGGAGTAGCCCCAAATCCGTCATCTCGAACGTCTGATGTAAAGCTGACTTTGTCTCCTTGACCTGCTGTGCATCATCACCTGTGACAATCAAATCATCAACATATAATACAAACAGCACACAACCATCCTCGGAAGTGTGAACATACAGCTGCGGATCGGCCTTGGACCGCCGATATCCCAACTGAGTCTGGAGGAACGAATCAATCTTCTCGTTCCAAGCTCGCGGGGCCTGCTTGAGACCATACAGGGCCTTCTTCAACCTGTAGACTTTCCCATCTGAAGAACCAAAGCCAGGAGGCTGCTCAACGTAGATCTCCTCCTTCAAATCACCATTCAGGAAGGCCGACTTCACATCCAGCTGATAAACAGGCCATCTCCTATGGCCAGCCAAAGCAAGAACAGCTCTAATGGTTGCCATACGAGCTGTAGGGGCAAAGGTGTCATGACAGTCAATCCCTGGGCACTGGGCAAAACCCTTAGCAACAAGGCGAGCCTTGTGCTTATCCAAAGTACCATCACTGAGATATTTGGTCTTGAAGACCCACTTGACTCCAATCACCTTCTTCTTCGGGGGGTGTGGCACAAGTGACCAAGTGCCATTCCTCTCAATAGCCTCCAACTCAGCTTCCATAGCTTTCTTCCATGGGGCGGACTGTAAAGCCTCCTTCACGGAGGTGGGCTCTCGATCCTGCATAACTCAGGACATCAAACAATAATTGGAGCAAACAAGCTCCGAAGAATGCGCCTGGTGCCTCCGTGACCGCCGCGGACCATCCTGCGGTCCCCACTCCTCAGGAACCCCCTCGATCCCTGAATCACGGAGTGTGTCACGGGCCCAGCGAGGAGGAGGCCGAACCTCCCCTCATCGTTCTCCATCAGTAGAAGACTCTGGAATGTCCACCGGTGGTAACTCCTCAGAAGGATCCGGTGGAACAGTAGACTCTGTGTCAGAAACAGAATCATAATCAAACGGCACAGGCTCCAGTGGAACTGTAGAAGGAGCCAAACTCTTCCCTGGATCTCCAAGAACGGGATGCTCCTCACCCGTTGAAGAAGCCGGAACCTCCACAAACCGCACATCACGGCTAGTATATACATCCCGCTTGACGGGATCATACAGTCGGTAGCCTTGGGACTGGGAGCTGTAGCCAACAAATACCTGTTTTCGGGAAGCCGCTTCAAATTTGTCACGGTGAGCCTTGGGAATGTGAACTTAGGCATCACACCCAAAGACCCGAAAGTAAGAAACATCTGGCTTCATCCCAAAATAAGCCTCAAATGGAGTCATCCCTTCCACGGCCGAAGTAGGGGATCGATTAAGGATGTGGACTGCAGTAGCCACAGCCTCGGCCCATAGAACCTGAGTGGTCTGTCGGTGCTCCATCATGGTGCGCGCCATCTCGATCACACTGCGGTTCTTCCGTTCTAGAATACCATTTTCTTGAGGAGTATTGGTATTGGCAAACTCCTGGTGAATTCCTCTATCTGCACAAAACCGAGCAAATTCATTAGACACAAATTCACCTCCCTTGTCGGATCGCAAGGTCTTCAACTTCCGGCCTGATCGGTTCTCCTCAAAGAGAAGCCAATCCTTGAAGTGCGAGAAAGCTTCTGACTTTAGTGCCAAAAAGTAGGCCCATGTCATCCTGCTGTAGTCATCCACGATCAGCATGAAGTACGAGCTCCCACGCAGGGACTCATTCCTCATAGGGCCACATAGATCCGTAGATACTAGCTCCATCGGTGAAGTAGACCGCCGCGAAGCTGTGTGGGGAATGGCATCCCGATGCTGCTTCCCCCGTATGCAGGAGACACATGGATGCTGGCTCACCACTATATCCGGCAACCCTCGGACAAGCTGTCCACGTGACGCCTTCCGAAGATAGTCATAGTTCAGGTGACCAAACCGAGCATGCCATAATTCAGACTGTGACTGTGAGGTAAGAAGAAGAGAAGAGAGGGCAGTGGAAGACTTCAGTTTGTAAATGCCGTTCTTCTCATATCCAGATGATAGAACCTTCCTCGATTCACGATCAAGGACTCGCACAGTAGAACTGTCAAATTCCACCAAAAGACCAAGGGAGCAAATCTTATGAACTGAAAGGAGATGGTACCCTAATCCTGGTACATGCAAAACCTCTGAGGTATGGGTGCCACCTCGTCCATCCGGAATAAGCTGCATCTTACCCCGACCTGCAATAGAAACTGAAGAGCTGTCTCCAATGAGAACCTGCCCACGCGAAGGTCGCAGCTGGGCAACACCATCTGATGAAGGAGTCATGTGCCGTGAGGCACCACTATCAATAATCCACTCTCGAGATTGGGGAGCCGCCATCGCAGCATCAGAAGCATTCGGTGAAGCGTCCTCAATGACAACTAAATGTAGAAATGCAGCTGATGAGGGTGCAGCCACCACTCCAGAATCCTTGGTTTCCTTCTTCTTGGTGTCCTTCGAGTCTTTGTCAGGGCAATCCTTCTTCCAATGGCCAGTCTTTCCACAAATATGGCATGTGGAGTCTTTGTCCTTGTCCTTCTCCTTGTCCTTCTTGGACTTGTTATCCCCCTTCTTCTTCTTTTGGTCCTTCCCCTTCTTCTGAGAGGCTTGACCTGTCAACGCCTCCGTCTTGGAAGCATTCTGTCCCTTTAACTGTTCCTCTTGGTCCAAGACCATAGGAACCAACTCTTCCCACCGAAGAGTAGACTCTCGCCCTGAAGCAATAAGGGCAGAGTAAAATGTACCGAATCGTGGCGGCAACTGGGACAAGAGTGTGATCGCCATGTCTTCGGAGGAAATTGGCTTCCCCGCATTTTGAACCTGCATCTGTAGCTGCCTGAGCTTGTTAATGTGTTCCCTTAGCGAAGAAGACTTATTGACGGACAAGGTCCGCATCTGTACCTCCAAAGAAACCCTCTTCATCAGGGTCATCCGATTGTACATTTGATCAAGCTCCAGCCATATCTCACGAGCCACCGTCAAGTGCTCGATGTGAGCGATCACGGCTGTAGTGCATGATAGAAAGAGAAAGGATCGAATCTTGGCATTCAGTTTGTCCCAATGAGACTGGGCCCTGGCCAACTCCGCACGAGCATCGGAAGAGAGTTTGGACTCATCTCTTACCGAAGGCCGGTCAATATCTTCCTGTACCAACTCCGCCAAATCATAGGACTCGAGAATGGCCAACATCATAACGCGCCAAATGCGGTAGTTGTCGCCGTCGAGCTTCTGATCTGTAGGAAGAGCCGGTAGGACAGGCACCTTCCGGTCCATAATCGCCTGGAACTCCAAGTCCATCTCTGTAGACATCTTCACCTGCAATGCCTTCTCAAACGCAAAAGCAGCCCCCTCTGACTGAGTAAACTCAGCCTGCTAAGGCTCTTCCGCGTCCCGAAACTTCTTCACCCGCCGGAGGCGATGAAAAAGCAAAACCTGCACTTTTAGGTTGAAAACTCAAACTTCCTCCGCGTCAAACAGCAGTAAACAGCAGCAAATCCACCACCTGTACTCCTTTCCTGTGCGCCCACACTCGTTTCAGCCTTGTTCCAAGGCGCAGCCCTCCTGTCTGCCCTTAAACGCAAAAAACGCAAATTTGTGTCGCGATGGAAACTCCCTTTCAGGTTGATTCTGCGCTCAGTCAGCCCTCAAACACTGCTTTGATACCATGTCAGAGTGCAGCGGTGCGGAAGCGTAGGACTGAGAGAGAGAGAACGCAGAGAGAAAAAGGGAGAGAAAGAGACAGTGTACAATGAAGATCTGCTGTATAAATAATGCTGAATACAAAGATATACACGGGCGCAGTGCGCTGGACTGCGTGTCTCCACCTTGACGATGCGACCTGCTGTCCACCTCGAAGTCTGCTGCAGTCTGCACTGTCTGCTGTCTGAAATCTGTGAACAGAGACAGAAATCTGCACGGCACCGGTCTGTAATCTGCGACAGACAAGAGTGGCCAGACTGCTGAAAACATCGGCAATATATAGCCGAAAAACTGCCTGGAATGGGGCGCCAAAAATAGCCAGTTGGCTGCATTAAATGCAGCCGACTGCCTGCTGCAGGGTCGGACTGCCACGTGGCAGTCCGACTGTGCAGTCCGACTGCATGCAGTCCGACTGGACTGCACCAGGCTGAAACCTGCCTGGCTGTGATCTCTCTAACACTTCCGTGCTCACAAATATAGCATTTATTTGCAGCCATCAGCTCCCTACGTCGTGCATCACTTTTCCCACTTTTTCTTTGCGATCCGTTCCTCTTTCTAGCCCTATCTTCAGATCTTCCCTGATTTTCAGCTTTATTTTCAGATTTACCCTTTTTCTTAGCCTTTGCCTCTTTGACATGTGACTTGGCATCATCATCGTGGAATCGTTCATCCTTTCCACACATCAATGTGTTGGCTGTAGTAGCAGTTTCTATAAGTTGAGACATGCTAGTGGACTTAATGCAAAGATTCCACGTACCCCTTGGCAAACCACAAAAAAACTTCTCCACCTGCTCATGGAGGGGTACTGTGTGACAAGAAGTAACTGGTAGCAATGCATCCCAAAACTTCTTATTATACTGATCCAAGTTCTTGCAATCTTTGGAATTCAATCGATTCCAAGCTGTCATAATGTCTACTTCAAAGGTACTTGTCAACCAATTTGAAGCAAATATTTGCTTGAGTTGGACCCAAGTGGTAGGTGACTTCCCTTGAATAAGAAGTGTAGTCCACCATTGCAATGCTTTTCCCTTAAAAATGTGCCTGCCTTGGGTATCTTAGATGCCTCTGTGAAGTTGCCTTGAGAATAGGCTGCATCAAACTGTTGAATAAAAACAAGTGCTTTCAGCCTATCTTGTGCACCAATAAAAGGCTCAAACTTCATGCTTTTGCCACCTTCGTAATAGTCCTTCGGTGGACCTATGGGAGTCAAATTATCATAAATGGGTTGCTGCAAAAAGGGCGCATTGGCTATATTTGCATAAAACCAGCACTATCTGAAGCACCTACATGACCAGCACCAAATCCTTGTGCTCCAACAGTTCCTCAGGGTGCCGATACATATCCATATGGCCCGCTTTGTGCCTCAAGCATCATGCTTATGCTGCCATACATGGGATTAGGCATTCCACTCGCATTACCCGGATACATTGGGTGTTGTGAGCCATGCATTGGTTGCTGCATACCATAGGGATTTGTGCCATACATTCTTGTATGCGGTGCGTGATGAAAAATGGTACCACCACCAAAGTATCCTTGCTGTCCCGTGCTTGCATGTGCATAATTGCCTTGTTGCCCATGTTCCCATGGATTGCCACTACCAATTTGGCCATGCATTTGTACTTGCTGCCCATGGATACCAATTGTTTGTGCTCATCAAGCGTTTTGGGTTCTTCTAAAGAAGGGTTAGGCATTTCCTTCAGTTCTTGTGGCTGTCTCAAAGCTGTAGAAGGTGTCTTCTTCTCTTTGCCTTTGTTGTCCTTCGTTGGGGCATTCAAGAATCGAGTAAACTGGGGATCCTTTGCCAATTCAACAAAAAGATTTGCTGTTGTACGCATTTGATCCTTGAGGCTATCGTCAAATTCTTCAGTCCCTTGCTGGTTATCAGCTTGTTATTGCATTGAAGTGCCAACATTTGGGTCATTTCCCACATTTTCAGCATGCTGTCCATGCTGAGAACCATGCTCAACATCAATCATTGCATTTTCCCCTTCACCACGTGATTGACCAAGGAGTGATGTATCCTCTCCACTTGATCCTGTATCACCATGTGAAGACATGCTTGCTGTAATTCACTGCTGAGAACAATTTCAGCAATAATGCAATAGTCCCAAGTTGCAATCAAGTACCACTAGTCCACCAATTCAAAGGATTTGATGGTGTCCTGGCAACGGAACCATGTAACCAGCCTTTCTCCTCGGATAGGGTGGTAAATCCCTGAGTATAACTTAATTACAGCAGCAGACAATTTAGTGCAAATCTAAAAATACAAGTTTGCCTACTGATCTTGGACAATGCTCACCCGATTGGTCCCAAAATTGGCTCCCCTTTCGGTATTTCTTTAGCTTTATTGAAGAAACAATTGATTTACAATGGGATTCACCCGATTCCCTTTGCAATCCAAACTCCCCTTGTTGTTCAAAGTGACCAGCAAGTCTTCAATCTATTTTGCCTCTTGATTTGGGCTCTTGATTGGCCTTCACCCACTTCACAGATGATGGAAATGCCCCAAATTCAATGGCTGGCTAGTTCTCCACTTGAATTTAGCTGAAATTCACCTTTAGCCCTGAAAAATCCAAGTCTTGGAGCTTTCAATTTTTGGCATGCTTCTCGAGGCTATTGCCAAACCCTAATTTCTATTGTAAATTGGGGTTTACAGCAGAGAAATATGCAATTTCTCAGCCTCCAAGGGTCCAAATGCTGAGATCTTTGGAGCAAGACTGCGAAATGGCTAGGAGATGAGAGAGAAAGTTGTAGATAGAGAAAATTCAGAGTTTTGTCGCGAAGAATGATTGAAAATCAGCCAAATGCAGCTGGCTGCCTTGCCACAACAGCTTGTAGATGCAAAGAACTAAAGAAAATCAGTCATTTACTGTTGCTGCCCTGTCTCAACAGCCTGTAGATGTTGTCACCTACTGTTGATTGGTCTTCTCCTGCCCTTGGTTGGCTCAGAAGGTCTTCCAATGGCTGCAAATCAGACTAGTAGCATCTCCTCCCTCTCTCTTGCAGGATGAATACACTAAAAATGCCTCTCTCCAGCCTCTAAAGATGTTTTTCAGTCTTGCATGGGCATTTTTGAGAAGTGACAGCTTTTTCTAATGGTTTTTCTGGCATTATCCATAATTAAATATTAATTTTCAGGCTTTAAATATTGAAAATTAATCTAATAATTATTTCGATGCCCATAAAAATAATCTGACTGGTCAATAATTAAATTAGCTAGGCAACTTCCATTCCCGAGTGTGCCTGCATCATCTTTGACCATGAGATTGGCGTTAGGTATCATTAAATGTCACTTTTCTAGTGTCACCACTTATGGCCAAATAGATGAGCTAGCCCAGCAACTGGCACTGGATACCACCAAGTATCTATGCGGCATAACTTATAGCAACTTTTGCCTTTGACATCCCGTGATTTCCTGGAGTCCTGGGCTTGTAAATTTACTTTAACCCCAGTTGCACCTCACTTGTGCGACATTTACTTAATCATGTGATTAAAAATTAATCCACATGTTAAGTGAGGCTTGAAAAATATGTATCCTCATAATAAATACTGCACAATGTTGTGTTAACTATGATGCCTTGTGGAAATTTTAGTCCACTATTTTACTTCTGATGCATTTTGGCAGTGCAATTGAGGATGATTGCAAGGATTTTAAGGGGGAGGGTTATCATGAAGACATGCATTTTTAAAATCTTACTTAACATATGGATTTATTTTTAATCACATGGTTAAGTAAATGTTGCACATGTGAGGTATAATTGGGGTTAGAGTAAATTTACGAGGTCGGGACTCGAGGAAATCATGGGATGACAAAGGCAAAAGTTGCTATAAGTTATGCCGCACAGGTACTTGGTGGTATCTGGTGTTAGAAGATGACGTACTAGCGAGGCAGTAGGGTTCGCGGGGAGAAACATGGAGTGAACTCGGCAAACATGGAGAAGAGAAGGAAAGAGAGAAGAAACTCTGATGAGTGGAATGATAAAGACCTAAATCATGAAGTGAATGCGATACAAGGAAACAAGGGTGCTGTAGCACAAGGAAGATGATGAAGACAACCACGAACCACGAACTGCAATGTCCTCTTGAAGGGGTGCCAGGGTAGTGGAGAGGTTGGAGAGAAGAGGTGACGGACTAAATGAATTAGGCGTAAGGAATGAATGAGAGAGTGGCCTATAAATAGGCACAATCAGTCTAGGATGGCGCCCCTTTTTGGGGCTGTAAACCCTAAACGCAAAATGTAGAAACTCAAAAACGCAAACTGCGGGTGAAGGGTTTCTCAACGCCCTCTTTCAGGCCCAAAAAGGGGAACAAGAGAAGAGTGAGGTGGAGATGGAATGCTACATGTTGAAGAATGCTCATGCAGCAGGTGCCACTTGAACAGTGTCCCTCACGGGGAAGTTGATCACTTGCTGAAGCGCCCTAATAGAAAGATGATGAAAACATGCAATGCAGAGGAGGAATGTCAGACTTTGTGTGGTGCTAAGAATCATAAGGATATGCCCGTACTTGATCTTAGGAGGTGGCTCCATGCTGACCAAGGGACAAAGAAGATCCACCCTGTAATTCGAGAATACCACTTGAAAGGAGACCTTTGAAGATAGTCAAGAGACGGGATGAGCAATAGAGCTCGAAACTCAACCTCGGGAGAGAAGCCACTAGCTCCGTGACTCCATGCTGGAAGGAATACGAAGGCCTAGCCACCAAGTTGAAGACCCAAGGGCATAGCAGCTAAGAAATGCGTTTCTTTGAGTTTGAAACTTACGAAACGTTTCTTAAAGTACGAAACGTTTTTGAGAGTAAAAAACGTGAGTGTTTTTATTTTTAAATTTTTTTTTGATGAGTTGGCACTGAAAACATGGTTTTTTTGACAAAAACTATTGGGCAATGTTAAACATGATGATGGTGATGTGTAATGACTTGTGAGGGCTCAAGATTTTGGATAAGAGACTAATTTTTTAATGATTTTGTTCAGTTATTGGACTTTATCAATCTAGTATCTATTCTTGTCTTGAGATTTGAATATTATACGACTTTAGTCTCATTTATGAGTTATTTATGATATATTACGATTCATTCTCGATTTTAACATTTTGTCAGTTTGTTTTGAAATGAGAATCATGACGTTGCAACTTGACTCAGTCCATATTATAGATAGGCTATTTACATATTAATTTCAATTTTCTTTGTGTGATATGTATGACTCATAATATTTGAGCTCTAAACCATAGTATAGCTTAACTTTGACATAAGTGACAAGTCAATAATGGATCATGGATATGTAGCGTATAATGTATTATTCTCAATTGACTCTATTATCACTCAAGCTCAATTAGTTATTCTTTGTTTTAGAGAGAGTTCCATAGAGGTTTAGAACCTCTTTCCCCAGTCAAAACTTTTAAAAATCCTTATATAAAAAAACTCGTGTTTCTTATTTTATCCCCTCTTGAAAGAAACTTACGAAACACGTTTGTGACGTTTCGTTTCTAAACGTTTCTAACGTTTCTGGCTGTTATGCCCAAGGGCCCAAATCAAGGTAGGTCCTCTAGATTTTAGGTATGAGTAGAGGAAATGACTGCTCAAAGGAGAGTCACTCCTCAAAAGTGAAAGGTGGTGGTGTGTGAAGAACCTCATGGCACATAGGGTCCCTCTCTAAATCAGAAGGAGTAGAAGTAGGAGTCCCCTCTGAAGTCGATGAAGAATTGGAAGCCCCCTCTGAGTGCGAAGTAAGAAAATTCCCCTCTGAATCCCAGTCTGAGAGAGAAAGGGAATCCAACCACTCATGGCTCACGGACTGTGAAACATCTGATGACGAAGGAAGTGTCGCCGGTCGTGCTGAAGAAGGTATTTGGGGCTCAGAAGAAGAAGTCGGAAAGCACCTAGAAGTGGCCTCTCGAACCTAAGTGAAAAAGGGTGGGGAAGAAGGAGGCTTAGGATGAGCCAAGGGTGGGGAACCATTACGAGCTCTCAAGAGAGTGGACTGTGGAGGAGATGTGGGCTGTGGAAGCCATTGTACTCGAAAGTAGCTGGGGGAAACCTCCGCACAGTGGGTTGGTCTCCAAGAGAGCCTATTGCCTTGTAACGTCTTAGAGCCTCCGTGTGCTTGAAATGACTTAATGCGTGTGGAGTGCAGCTTATTGCCTTGAGCATAATAATTTGTTAGTTGATGTAAAACGATTGTGTGGCCTAGAAAGGAGAGGTGGCACAAGGAGTGCCTAGTGGAAGACGCATATACTGCGGAGGGGTGGGGAGCAAAGGTTGATGTCGACAGTGTTCGGTGGGATGACTGTTCGTGATGCAGTAGTAGCACCCAGAAGGACAATTTGTCGGTGGAGATGCCATGGTACCGGGGTGGGGAACTGGATAAGGGAGGGTGGGAGGGAGAAAAAGGATATCTCCCAATGCGCAGCGGAAATGATAGAGAAACCAAATGTTGATGCCGAACCCGCCACTGGTCTTTGTCTTCTCTAATGAGGAGCATCTTTGTGGGTAACATAGCCAAGGAAGGCTGGATCTGATGTAGACGACAGTGCTGGAGAGAGAAAGACAAAAAACGCAGGCAGGGAGCAGCTGTTAAGACAGAGAATGCGAGGATTGAGACACGCAATGCTTTCTCACAGCACAGACACACACACACACACAGAGAGAGAGAGAGAGAGAGAGAGAGAGAGAGAGAGAGAGAGAGAGAGAGAGAGAGAGAGAGAGAGAGAATGTGCGAGGAATTTGTTCTCGACACAAGCAACATGCCATGTGGACTGTATTGCATGAGAATCAGTGGGATGTCCTGTGTGCTGTTGAGCACAAGAGTCACGGAGAAGCCGGAAAAGTTGTGGATTGCCATGGCTTTCGTTTGTTCTATGCAGGGACACATGCCATGCATTATTCGGGTGTGGTCATGATTGTACATGACAAATATCAGCCTGTTCTTATTAAAAATGATGTACATGGCCGCTTTTTGGTGATTGAAATTTTATTCAAAGGGGAGATCTAATGGTTACTTGGCCTCTATGCTCCGAATGATCCGTTATCTCGTCGGGAGCTTTGGCAGACTTTGCAGACCTCCTTGTCACTTGGCAGACGGGGCTTCTTGATGGGGTTTTTCAATATGTGTGTTGATTCTTCCCAGTCCACATCGGAGCATTCGGTAATGGATGCGCCGGAAAGTCGTATGTGGCATGAGTTGGCTCTTGCTGTTCTTAAGCAAGATCTCTGGTCCTGGCTACACCCGTCTTCTACAGGGTTTACTTTCCATTCTGCCCAGTATGCAACAACATGGTTACGGTTGGACTGCATATACATCATGCAGAATGATGGTTTTCTTCCCGAGATGCTCGAAATGAAAGTGTTGCAGCAATATGCCTTGTCGGACCATTTCCCTCTGCAGCTTGAGCTGCTTGCACAACCCATTGCACCTTTCAAGCAATTTCTAGAGAGACTCCCTTTGCGTTTCAACTCGTCTTACTTGAAGCATGCAATCTTTCAAGGCTATATGCAGCAATTGATTGATAGATTCTTCTTGGACTTCTCCTCTCAGGGCACTGCTTCATTTGAAAGACTGCTCTCTAATGTGCAGTGGGTTGCTCGGCAGTATGGGATCTATCATGTCTCTCTTTGTCGGCGGCATCGACAAGCAACGGAGGACCTGCTGGCTTTGGTTCGTTCTCTGCTGGTGGATACTCCGGATGATGCATTTCTGCTAGCACTGGCAATGCGGGTGGCTGATCTTATTAAAGAGTTTCAGTTGAAATCGTATCAGTAGGCCAAATTGCAACATCTGACGGATACTTTGCAAGATAGTGCGTGTCAGACTCATAAGTTCTTTCGAGCTCTCCATGCCTCTCCTACTCAAGAGAATATGACCAGACTCGAGGATGCAGAAGGCCACCTTATCATGGATCCGCAGACTATTGTGCATATGTGCAGGATTATTTCCGCGACCTTCTTGGTTCCACTTCTCCACCTTCAGCCCAAATTACTCACGCCCGTTCGGTTTTTTATGGCCTAGTCCGCAATCAGGTTCCGCAGGACATGCAAGCTACTATGGAGTTAGATATTTGTGAGGCAGAGGTTATGGACGTTTTGTTATACTTGCCCAAGGATAAAAGTCCGGGTTGGGATGGTCTCACCAATGAGTTCTTTCAGGCTTTTGCTACCCAACTGGCGAAACCATTGAAGGCTTTGTTTTAGCAGGTGTGGGAAACGGGGATCATGCCTTCCTCATGGAAAGAAGGACTTATTAAACTGCTTCCAAAGGTTCCTTCGCCGTCTACGTTGAAACAGTGGCGCCCAATTTCTTTGATGGGTTCTATGTACAAAATCTTTTCCAAAGTAATGGCGAATCGGCTCCATAAGCATCTCCTTGCCATTGTGCACCCTCTCCAGTATGGTTTCATTAAGGGCCGAAACATTCTGCACAATGTATTAAATGCGCAACTGGCAATTGATTATGCAAGGCATTCTAATTAGGAGGTCGTACTGATTCAACTGGACCTGGAAAAGGCTTTTGACTATCTGGACTGGTCTTTCGTTGCTGAACTTATGTCTGTTATGGGCTTTGGTGCTCGGATGTCTCGTCTAATCTACACTATCAGTGCTGTGGTGTCTTCGCGAGTCATGCTGAATGGAGGTGTTACTGAGTCATTTGTCCTTGCCAGCTCTGTTAGACAGGGGTGCCCTTTGAGCCCTCTCTTCTTTGCCCTTGCGACTCATCCAGTTCTTTTGATGTTATCTCATATGGCAGCTTCTACTCAGTTGGCTGGATTGTCGCTTCCTACTGGACATCAATTCTTTAGTCAATCCTTGGCTGATGATAGCTTTATAATTTTGCGTGCGGACAAGGATAACCTTCGAAAAGCATTGGATGTTTGGGCTCTCTTTGGTCAGGCGTCCGGCCTTCGCATCAATGCGTTCAAATCAGCCATTCTCAGCTGCACGGAGTCGGATTTGCAGTCCTTGGACTGGCAGGGTATGATTATTCCTCGTGGCTCCATTGTCAGGCATCTTGGGTACCCTTTGGGTGTTGATGTTCCCCCAAAGCAGCTTCTGCAGTGGATTTCTCAGAAAATGGTGGCTAAGTTTCTGTATTGGAAGTCTCAGGCCTGGCCCTTCCATGTTCGCCTCAAAGTAGCCCAGACAATTATGTTGCCAATGCTCACATATTTCTTGCCATTGCTGCCTTGGACTACTATGACTTTGAATGCTCTTACTCAGTCTATTCGTTTCATGCTATGGAAGGACTCATTGCATGTAGGTATTTCCTGGATTTCTTGGTCGCATGCGTGCACCACCAAACGCATGGGTGGAGGAGCTATTTTAGATGCCCAAACTCACATGTTGGCACTCCGTTGGTCTCTTTTCCGTGCCATGTGCTCGGATCATCATCCGTGGGTCGTTATAGCCCGTTATTTCCTTGAGGACCATGGGCTTTTGCATGGCAATACCCAAATCCAGAGTTCTTGGTGGCATGTTCTTAATGCTGATTCGCGGTTCTCCAATTCTTCTTCGTCGCTGCTTACTCATTTGGTATGTTCCTGGAAACTGGTCCTCCAGAAGGCTCAGTGGCATCCAGCGGAGGATCGCTTAGCTACTAACTCTTTTCAATTGGAATTGTTGGCAGTCTCGCGTTTACTTTCATGGGAAGGTAAACACGAGCTTAGACCACAATTCAACCGGATGGCACGTTTGGGCTTATCTTTAGTCGCGGATGCCACCCTTGCCAGTCGCAATGTGCTAATATTGTTTCGTACAGCTAGGAGGCTTTTCAGGATCCCTCGTGGATATAGGCATTTATGGGAACAGCTTTTGACGGTGCTCCAGAGCAGACAACCCTTTCCTGCCCTTGCTTTGGATCATCCCTGGCAGGATTGGGACTTAGAAGGTCGGCTGAATTTAAGCAAAGCTTCTGCTAACCAGGTGTATCATCTTCTGATTAAAGATCATCAATGGCTGGTTACTAAAGCGAATGCTTTATGGGGATTGCGTAAATCCCGGCCATGGTGGAGGACAACTGTGATGGAGGGCTGGTTGAGCAAGACACCCTTCAAATATAAGATCTTTCTTTGGAGAGTGATGATTGGTGGTCTTCCGCTTGCTTCAGCTCTTTCCAGGCGATGAATCTCCAATGGCAACTGTTTCTTTTGCACCACTACTGTGGAATCCGCCCGGCACTGATTTATTTCTTGCCCCATCGCTAAGAAAGTCTGGTTATTTTTGTCGGCTGTTTGGCGAGGGGTGGTTGGTTTCACACTACGCCCCTTTGATTGGGTTTTTGGGCAGCCCAAATACCCCACTCCGGCACAACCACATATGAAGCTCATGTATCACTTTCTTCGATATTGGGGCTGTTGGCATAACTGGACCATTCGGAATGCTTTTCTTTTTGATTCCGCCTATAATGTTCAGCGGCATATTGGTAGGCTTAAGGGCCTCTTGTATTGGCTGTTAGATCTTCTCCAGCATTCTGACATGCTCTCTAGGGAGGACTTACGTCCCTGGCATATGGCAATTTCCTCCGCATCTTTGCCATGACTTTGTAATTTGTAGTACTGGAACCTCTTCACATGATGGCTTAGATTGTCATCATGTATCTTGTAATCAAGTAATCTTGTATTTTTTTCGTAATTAATACAATTACCTTTTACGAAAAGAGAGAGAGAGAGAGTTTACGAAAAAAAGAGAGAGAGAGAGAGAGAGAGAGAGAGATGGCGTCCAAGCTCTATGTGACGCCGCCTCGTTCCTGTTCCTGTTCTGCTGCTATCTGACGCGCTTCCCTTGATCCGCAGACGTGTATCTCTGCCTCGCACGCTACCTGAGTTTTCCCCTCAGACCAGCGCGGGGTCCGTTCTACCCTGCTGCTCGAGTCCTGCCCTTGTCTACCTGAGAACAGTTGGTCGACCTGCAGTGCGAACCGATGTGGGACCTTCCTGGCCTGTTCTGTCCGACTCGAACCCTGCCCTCGTCCACCTGTGAATATCTGCCGCTGGAACAGTCTGGCGAATTGGCAGTCCCGCCCTGCCCCCCTGCTGTGCTAGCTTGCCCTGATACTCTGCTTTGCACTGGCCATCGCTGCGCCAATCTTCCTGTGCCCATCTGCCCTGGGAGCTCGCCTGTTTTCTTACGACTGTTGACAGGTTTGATGGTTGTCTTACTTACGGCTCCTGGTTCTGCCTCTGACCTGCACAAGTGGTGATATAACATGGCTGGCCTGGATATGGCCTTTATTGACCAAACGGTGGCAGCTCTTGGTCCGGATTCTGAAACAGAGGAACCAGAGGATATGGTTCCTTGCACAGAGGAGATGCCACGTGGTCCGGACTTCCAGCCTGTGGGCAAACGCACCAAGCATACTTCGGAAGATATAATGGATCACCAGGAATGTTCTTATGCTCAGGTTGCTTCTGATTCTGTGGATTCTCAGGATGTTGACTGGGAGCATTTGTTGGAGTTTGCTAACACCCTGCTTGGTGATTATGTGCAACATAATCATCAAGTGTTCTCTGACTCTGAATCTGAAGATGTTTTGGAAGCCACTGTGGACCCGAAAAATGTCTTGTGCTCATTTTCAGTGTTTTATGAACGTGCTGTTATACTCTTCTTCACTGGTAGGATCCCAGTGCTTTCCCATATTCGCCAGTGGCTGCAAAGTCTACTACAAGGGGAGTGTGTTGAAGAGATTTTTGTTGGGCCCCGAGGCTTTTATGAGGTGCTGTTGAAATCCGAGAAGCATCGTGCCGATCTGCTGACTAAACTGCCATTGTTCTTTGATCGCTGTTTGGTCCATGTTGTGCCATGGCACCCAATGGCAGACTTTCAGCGCTTGCTTCAACGCGAATGCCCGGTGTGGATTGAAGTGGAAAACTGTCCGGCTGTCTATTGGCCACTGTTAAAGGATGCCATGGCCGTTGTGGGCACTGTTTTGGTTCCCCCAAGCCTAAGGGCCGTGAATCGTAACCGTTTGTGTATGTTATGGGACATTGCTCTGAAAAGGCCTGCTTGGTTACGTCTCTATTGCTTTGGCATGCATCCTTTTCACTTTCATTTGAAATGGGGTAACTTTGCGGGGCATTGTTTTTCGTGTGGAAATTTGGGGCATTTTATGGCTGAATCTAGCGAAGCAACCGACTTCAGATGTTGAGCATGTTTTGCCTCCCATGGAAGATATGGTGCTTGATGCTCCGTCGCAGGATGCAAGCCAGCCACTTAAAGTTTTGGATAAAGGTAAACAACAGGTTTCGGGTTTGGATTCCTGTGATAATGACTGGGTAGATGTACGGGCCAAAAAAGGTAAAAGGTTTGATGCTGGCATGGCGGATACTGTGCCTAATGTTTCACAAGATTCCTTGCGTACTTATATGCGCAGGAAAGACATGTCGTCTTCAGAGCACACTACTCATGCTATGGTTTCTTCTGCTCCTCGCAATCAGCCCACTAGGAAAGTATATACGGATGGCCCGAAGGGCCCACCTGCTAAGTTGGCTTTTGATGCTAGAAGTAACGTGATTACCCCATGGGATCGTCGTTATCCCCGTCCCATCCCTAGGACAGTGGATATACCGTCTACCTCTAAATCTGGCCGTCGGAACTCTTTTGCCGTGTTAGCTGATTTTTTGGATGAGGGAGTCCTTGACATTCTAGCAGAAAAGGTTAAATCGAGGCAAGCTTTGCCTCGTTCCTGATTTTTCTTTTTTGAATACACATGAAGATAGCCACGTGGAACGTGCGATACATTTGTTCTCGCAATAAGCAACATGCCATGCGGAGTTTATTGCATGAGAATCAGTGGGATGTCTTGTGTGCTGTTGAGCACAAGAGTCATAGCGAAGTAGGAAAAATTGTGGATTGCCATGGGTTTCTCTTGTTCTATGCAGGGATACATGCCATGCATTATTCTAGTGTGCTTATGATTGTACATGAGAAATATCAGCCTGTTCTTATTAAAAATGATGTACATGGTTGTTTTGTGGTGATTGAAGTTTTATTTGAAGGAGAGATCTTATGGTTACTTGGGCTCTATGGTCCAAATGATCCTTTATCCCGCCGGGATCTTTGGAATACGTTGCAGACCTCCTTGTCACTTGGCAGACGCGGTTTTTTGATGGGGGATTTTAATATATGTGTTGATTCTTCACAGTTCACATCAGAGCATTCGGTGATGGACGCTCCGGAAAGCCGTGTGTGGAAGGCGTTTGCTCTTGCCGTACTTAAGCAAGATCTCTGGTTATAGCTACACCCTTTTTCTATAGGGTTTACTTTTCATTCTGTGCAGTATGCAATTGCATGGTCGCGGTTGGACCGCATATACGTCATACAGAATGATGCTTTTCTTCCTGAGATGCTGGAAATGAAAGTGTTGCAGCAATATACCTTGTCGGACCATTTTCCTCTTCAGCTTGAGATGCTTGCACAACCCATTGCACCTTTTAAGCAATTTCTGGATAGACTCCCTTTGCGTTTCAACTCGTCTTATTTGAAGCATTCAATCTTTCAGGGTTATATGCAGCAATTGATTGATAGATTTTTATTGGACTTCTCCTTTGAGGGCAATGCTTCTTTTGAACGATTGCTCTCCAATGTGCAGTGGGTTGTTCGGCAGTATGGGATCCATCATGCCTCTCTTTGTCGGCGGTGGCGACAAGCAGCGGAGGAATTACTGGCTTTGGTTCGTTCATTATTGGTGGAGACTCCAGATGATGTGTTTCTGCTACCACTGGCTATGCGTTTGGCTGATCTTATTAAAGAATTCCAGTTGAAATCTCATCAACAGGCCAAATTGCAAAATTTCACTGAGAATTTGCAAGACAGTGCTTGTCAGACTCATAAGTTCTTTCGAGCTCTCCATGCATCTCATGCTTGGGAGAATATGACTAGAGTCCAGGATGCGGAAGGTCAAATGGTCACTGATCCTCAGACTATTGTGAATATGTGTAGGAATTATTTTCTAGACCTTCTTGGTTCTACTCCTTCACCTTCTGACCCAATTACTCATGCCCGCTCAGTTTTCTATGATTTGGTCCGCAGTCAGGTTCCTCATGACATGCAAACTACTTTGGAGACAGATATTAGTGAGGCGGAGGTTATGGATGTTCTGTTACACTTGCCCAAGGATAAAAGTTCCGGTTGGGATGGTCTCACCAATGAATTCTTTGAGGTTTTTGCTACCCAACTGGTGAAACCATTGACGGCTATATTTCAGCAGGTCTGGGAAACGGGGTTCATGCCTTCCTCATGGAAAGAATGTCTCATCAAATTGCTTCCAAAAGTTCCTTCGCCGTCTATGTTGAGACATTGGCGACCAATTTCTTTGATGGGTTCGATGTATAAAATATTTTCCAAAGTAATGGCGAATCGGCTCCATAAGCATCTTCTTGCCATTGTGCATCCTCTTCAATATGGTTTCATTAAGGGCCGAAATATTTTGCATAATGTCTTGAATGTGCAAATGGCTATTGACTATGCAAAGCACTCTAATCAGGAGGTGGTATTGATTCAATTGGACCTGGAAAAGGCTTTTGATTATTTGGACTGGTCTTTCATTGCAGAACTTATGTCTACTATGGGCTTTGGTACTCGGATGTCTCGTTTGATCTACACCATTAGTACTGCGGCTTCATCGCGAGTTATGCTGAATGGTGGTGTTACCGAGCCATCTTCAATATGGTTTCATTAAGGGCCGAAATATTTTGCATAATGTCTTGAATGTGCAAATGGCTATTGACTATGCAAAGCACTCTAATCAGGAGGTGGTATTGATTCAATTGGACCTGGAAAAGGCTTTTGATTATTTGGACTGGTCTTTCATTGCAGAACTTATGTCTACTATGGGCTTTGGTACTCGGATGTCTCGTTTGATCTACACCATTAGTACTGTGGCTTCATCGCGAGTTATGCTGAATGGTGGTGTTACCGAGCCATTTGTCCTTGCACGCTTTGTGTGACAGGGTTGCCCATTGAGTCCTCTCTTTTTTGCCCTTGCGACTCATTCGGTTCTTTCGATGTTATCTCATATGGCAACTTCTACTCAGTTGGCTGGATTGTCTCTTCCTTTTGGACAGCACTTCATTAGTCAATCTTTGGCTGATGACAGCTTTATGATTTTGCGTGCGGACAAGGATAATCTTCGCAAATCATTAGATGTTTGGACTCTCTTTGGTCATGCTTCTGGTCTTCGTATCAATGCTTTGAAATCAGCCATTCTCAGTTGCACGGAGTCAGATTTGCAGTCATTGGATTGGCAAGGAATGGTTGTTCCCCGTGGCACCATTGTCAGGCATCTTGGGTATCCTTTGGGTGTTGATGTTTGGCCAAAGCAACTACTAGAGTGGATTTCACAGAAACTGGCAGCTAAGTTTATGTATTGGAAGTCACAGGCTTGGCCCTTCCATGTTCGCCTCAAAGTGGCTCAAACAATTATGTTGCCAATGCTCACATATTTCTTGCCATTGCTGCCTTGGACTACTACTACATTGAATGCTCTTACTCAGTACATTCGTTTCATGTTATGGAAGGACTCCTTGCATGCAGGTATTTCATGGATTTCTTGGTCGCATGCATGTACCCCCAAACGCATGGGTGGTGGGGCTATTTTGGATGCCGAAACTCATTTTCTCGCACTCTGTTGGTCTCTCTTTCGTGCCATGTGCTTGGATCATCACCCGTGGGTCGTTATAGCCCGTTATTTTCTTGAGGATCACGGGCTTGTGCATGGTAATACCCAAATTCGGAGCTCCCGGTGGCACATTCTTAATGCAGACTCTCGGTTTTCTAGTCCTTCTTCATCCCTGCTTGCTCATTTGGTATGTTCCTGGAAATTGGTTCTCCAGAAGGCTCAGTGGCATCCAGTGAAGGACCGCTTAGCTACTAACTCTTTTCAACTGGAATTGTTGGCAGCCTCGCGATTACTTTCTTGGGAAGGCAAACATGAGCTTAGACCTAAATTTAACCACATGACACGTTTGGGATTGACTTCAGTTGCAGATGCCACCCTTGCCAGTCGCAATGTGTTGATCTTGTTTCGTACAGCCAAGAGGCTTTTCAGGATCCCTCGTGGATACCGTGATTTATGGGGACAGCTTTTGATGGTGCTCCAGAGCAGACAACCCTTTCCTGCCCTTGCTTCGGATCGTCCCTAGCAGGACTGGGACCTTGCAGGCCAGTTGAATTTGGAAAAGGCTTCAGCTAACCAGGTGTATCATCTTCTGATTAAAGATCATCGATGGCTGGTTACTAAAGCTAATACTGTATGGGGATTGCGTAAATCTCAGTCATGGTGGAAAGTAACAATGATGGAGGGCTGGTTGAACAAGACATCTTTCAAATGCAAGGTTTTTCTTTGGAGGGTGATGATTGGTGGTCTTCCTCTTGCTTCAACCCTTTCCAAGCGTCGAATCTCCAATGGCAATTGCTTCTTTTGCACCACCAGTGTGGAATCAGCCCGTCATCTATTTATTTCTTGCCCTCTCGCTAAGAAAATCTGGTCACTCTTGTCAGCGGTTTGGCGAGCAGTGGTTGGTTTCTCGCTAAGCCCTTTTGATTGGGTTTTTGTGCGGCCCAAATACCCCACACCGGCACGGTCGCATATGAAGATCTTGTTTCACTTTCTTCGATACTGGGGCTGTTGGCACAATTGGACCATTCGGAATGCTTTTCTTTTTGATTCAGCCTCTAATGTTCAGGGACATATTGCTAGGCTTAAAGGTCTCTTGCATTGGCAGATAGATCTCATTCGGCACTCTGACTTACTCCCCCGGGAGGACTTACTTCCGTGGCATATGGCAATTTCCTCTGCATCATTGCCATGACTTTTGTAACTCTTTTGTTGTTTAGTACTTGATAAATATAACTTCCATTATGAAAAAAAAAAGAGAGAGCAAAGTAGAGAGGAGAGTGTGAACACAACACAATGTTCTTGGGTACAATGACAAGTGCATCTCTTTACGTTTTTAGATAGATATATATATGAAAGTACAAATTGCTAAGGGTGTGTTTACACGCGTGCACATATAAAAGGCACGATGGCCCTTTATTCCCAATAGCAGCCACCAGTTAGATGTTGATGCAGAGGAAGAAGAAGAGAAGTGGATGCCGAACCCACCATCAGTCTTTGCCTTCACTAGAGTGGAGGATCTTTGCCACTATTTGAGTAGATCCGGCTCAGATAGTGTCAAAAGATGACGTACTAGCAAGACAGCAGGGTTTGCGGGGAGGAAAATGGAGTTAACTCGGCAAACATGGAGTGAACTCGGCCTTTTATATGTTCACAACCGTGCATATATAAAAGGCACGATGGCCCTTTATTCCCAACAGCAGCCACCAGTTAGATGTTGATGCAGCGGAAGATAAAGAGAAGTGGATGCCGAACCCATCACCGGTCTTTGCCTTCACTGGAGTGGAGGATCTTTGCCACTATTTGAGCTTTTGAATTTGTTAATTGCTGTAAATAGTGCTTAATCAGGTTATTTACCACGCTATTCGAGGAGGAAGGCTGGTTACACATGCTTATATGTATACATCTCACACTGACTAGTACTCTAAGTAGTGACCTCATGGCAAACATACTGTCAGCTCACTACCTTGGATATATGTTGAATACATCTGAAATCCACTACATAGGAGAGTTGTCCATAATTGAAGGAGTGGAAGTGCTACCTCTCCCTTGAGCATCAGACAATACTTCGGACCCTTGCTCTATTGAACCTGACGAAGCTCGACTAAAGTCGACTCTAACTAAAAGGCATCTAGGTAAAGCTGCAACAACTGAGGATGGTCTACCAAGTCATCTTCTTTCATCCATTTGGCATTCATTGGTAAATAATTCTGAAATTTCACCAAGTATCTCTTGGAAACTTTACCTTTGACTTTTTTTTTTCTTATGTGCCAAAATCTGCTCGGATATTAAAATCTTATCTAGCTCGTCAACCTCAGGCTGAATTTCAGTAGATATATCCTTTGGCACATCGCCATGAAAAGGCCTCAACAAACTGACATGAAATGCATTGTGTATCCGCCAATGTGGAGGTAATTTCAGCCGATATGCCACATCGCTGATCTTCTCCAATACCTGGAAGGGCCCATAGTATCTCATACTCAACTTTGGATACAATCTTTCTCTTCCTTTCATCTTTTCAACCTTGCCTTTTCAAAATGCAACAATACATAATCACCCTCTGCAAAGTGCAAAACACGTCTGTGGCGATGAGTTGCCCTCTTTTGCTTTTCTTGCGATCTTTGAAGTGCATATTTTATCTTTGCATAGGTTACATCCAAGTTTTCCACATAACGATTAGCCTCAAAGATATTATTTTTAGTTTGCAGAATAGGTGGTACCTTCTTGCCACCCTCAACCACCTCAAATGGAGCTTTGCCCGTAGAACTATGCACTGTGTTGTTGTAAGCAAACTCAACCAAGGGCAAATATTACTCCCATTGTGTCTTGTGGTCTGAAACATAGTAGCTCAAAAGATCTAACACTGTGGAATTTGGTTCCTCAGATTGACCATTTGTCTGTGGATGGAATGATGATGAGAATTTCAGCATGGTACCCATATTCTCAAACAATCACTTTCAAAAGAAATTGGTCATCCGGGGGTCTCGATCCATATGTTAAGTGAGGTTTCAAAAATACATGTCCTCATGACATTATGCATATTAGCAGCCATACTCGGATATATCGGGCCTTGCACATCACGTATCGGTTGCTGCCCCGCATGCGGTCCTTGACTCACCATAGCATGGAAACTAGTGCCACCACCAAAGTAACTTGGTTGCCCCATGATTGCGTGCATGCCATGCTGTCCAAAAAGCATTGGGTTGGCATTTCCAAGTTGGCCTTGCATATGCATCAATCGCCCCACTGGCATCTTTTGCTTATGCTTACTATCCACATTTAGAACATCATGCTACTATATTGGCTCTTGCTTTGGTGCGTCTTGCTGTCTTGAACCTCTTGAAGACGGTTTCCTCTTCTTGCCTTTACTACCCTCCTTTAAGGGATTTAAAAAGTGCATTAATTGAGGATAATTTGCCAATTACACAAACATTTTAGTTGATGTCATCAGCTGATCTTTAAAATGGTCATTAAATTTCTCTTGCTCTTGCTGTTGGTCATCAATTTCTAAAGGCCTAGAAGGATCCACATTTTGGTCTAAACCAACATTATTAGCTTGCAGTCCATGCTATGCACCTTGTCCAAGATCAGGCATTGCATTTTTCCCAACACTTTGTGAATTTGCAGATTGAGAGGCATCATCCTTGCTTGATTCTATCTCATAGTAAAGGCCTAGAAGGATCCACATTTTGGTCTAAACCAACATTATTAGCTTGCAGTCCATGCTATGCACCTTGTCCAAGATCAGGCATTGCATTTTTCCCAACACTTTGTGAATTTGCAGATTGAGAGGCGTCATCCTTGCTTGATTCTATCTCATAGTAAAGGCCTAGAAGGATCCACATTTTGGTCTAAACCAACATTATTAGCTTGCAGTCCATGCTATGCACCTTGTCCAAGATCGGGCATTGCATTTTTCCCAACACTTTGTGAATTTTCAGATTGAGAGGCATCATCCTTGCTTGATTCTATCTCACAGTTTGAAGACATTCTTGCTATAATGCTCAACTGAATACAATTTTAAGATTAGAGCAAAGCTTGAAACCTTCAATCAGGTGCCTCAGGCCCATCAATTCGAGGGAATTGATAGTATCCCAACGATGGAACCATGAAACTAGCCCTCCTCCTCCTCGGATAGGGTGGTGAAACTTGATCAAGCACTTAATTACAGCAATTAATACATGAGCATAAACTGAAATGCATTACCTTAACAATCTTGGACAATAGGCGCCTTGTTGGCCCCAAAATTAGTCCCCCTTTTGGTATTTCTTTAACTTTGATTACTAATGGACAGTGTATAAGTTGAGGTTCCACAATTTCCTTTGCTGATCCAAAAGCCCCTTGTACATACAATCAGCAAGCAATTCGGGCTAATTGCCTCTTGATTTTTACCTAGGACCTGCTCAAATGGAACCACCCAGTCACCAAATGCTACCCCAATTTACAATGGATGGGTTGACATTTGAAATCCCTATTAATTTCACGAATTTCATGTGCTGATTTCAGTGTATGATGCCTTCTCCTATTGGCACAGGTCCCAAGGTTATTGTCAAACCTTAATTTTTGCAAAATTTAGGGTTTATAGTAGAAATCTTCTTGCTATCCACCAAATCTAGCTGAGATTTGCTGAGAATTGCTTTTTAGTATACGATGCCTTCTCCTATTGGCACTGGTTCCAAGGTTAAACCCTAGGGTTTATAGCAGAAATCTTCCTGCTATTCATCAAATCTGACTGAGATTTGTTGAGAAGTGCTGATATATTTTTTGAGAAATTACTAGAGCAGGTGAGAGAAAGCCAAGATGAGAGATGATTTTCTTTGCGAGAAGACCCTAAAATCTGCTGGCTGCTTGCCCCAGCTTGCATTTAATACAGTCACCTATTGCCAGGTACCTCCAAAATGCTGTCTCTTGATCAACAATGCTGTTGCCAGCCCCTGAAGGTGTCTTCTGCTTGCTGAGGCTCCTAGATGACTGTCTTCTAAAACAATTTGTTGTTTGTTGATTAAAAAATGGATCAATAGTTCACACACACACACACACACACACACACACTCTCTCTCTCTCTCTCTCTCTCTCTCTCTCTATCGTGGAACAAGCATTGAATGAATGGGCCGAGATGCATGGCCTGAGATCAAAAGGCCAGGCTAGCTTCAGGAGGGGATATACAACTCTAGACCATATCTTTACATTGAGGGCAATCATTGAAGAAGGCAAGGCATTCAAGAAAAAGATCTATTGCTGTTTTGTGGACTTTCGCAAGGCCTTTGACACAGTGCCACGTGCTAGACTCATGAGAAGAATGCAAAACATTGATGTGCCCGTAGAGATACAGTGGAGTATCTATGCCTTGTATGAGACAGTGACAGGGAGAGTACGAACACCTGAGGGCATCTCAGATACAGTCAATAGCACCATTGGGGTGAAACAAGGCTGTCCACTTTCGCCGACACTATTTGGGCTGTATATAGATGAAATTTCAGAATATGTGGATAGGACTGGTGGGGCCGGAGCCAGCCTAGCTGGAGTGCTGATACCATTACTGCTTTATGCCGATGATATTGTACTTATATCTGACTCACCTAAGGGACTAAATAGACACTTGGATGCATTATCAGCTTTTTGCAGAGATAGAGATCTTAAGGTGAACCTTGGAAAAACTAAAGTTATGGTATTTAACACTTCAGCTGCTTGGGTGACAAGAGCTGAGCACCAGTTTACTTTTGATGGAGAGCCAGTGGAGATGGTTAGGCAGTATGTCTATTTGGGGGTCACATTGAAGGGACCACAGTTCTCTTGGAGAGAGACATCAGAGGCTCGTTTGGCAAAAGCATTTGCAGCCTTAGGTGCATTGGAGAGGCAATGTGCTCACATACAATTTCATGAGCCGCGCACCAAACTGTGGCTTTTTGACACCCTGGTTACACCCACACTCTTATATGGGGCAGCTGTTTGGGGTCCGAGTCTCTTTCACACAAGGAGACAGCCTTTGGGAGACCAGGATGGACTAGATAAGGAATACTATGACGGATGGGAGCATATGGAAAGACCACTGGTCATGATAATCTCACGTATGATACGAGCGAAGAGCTCGACCCCACATGAGATTATCAGAGCTGAGTTGGGAGCATCACCCATGGTGGCTGAGGCCTTGGTCCAGGCAGTGACTTTCATACATAGACTATGGGAGCTCCCCCAAGATAGATACCCACGGTTAGCCCTGGTCTCTTCTAGACAACTAGGAGCAGACGGTGACAGACACTGTTGGTATGCTCAGATGAGTACATGGACGAGTCTACATGGGCTGCAGATTGATAGACTACCCCCCTTTGACTATAGTCTGGATTGCCCTACACTTGACCTAAGCCGATCAGAGCTAAACCATGTGATCAGAGCAGACATACTGAAGTTAGATACAGAGAAGACCTGGATCCGACCCCCCTCTCCCCATGGCACGAGGATGGCACACTACCAGACCCACTTTTTTCAGGTATCTGAGGATGGTTTTATCACCGGACCCAATTACATGGACACACAGCTACCTCATGGACTACGCACAGTTATTGGTTAGATCCGCACCTCATCCCACCACCTGAGGATTGAGACAGGCAGATGGGAGGGCATACAAACAGAAGAACGCATATGCCCACTATGCGACAGAGAGCCAGAGACAGAGGAACACTACATTTGCCGATGCACTGTATATTATGACATACGAGGTAGATACCACTGTCTGTTTCGAGAGGGTTTTGGACTCCTGAGACGGATCATGCAGTTTGAGGATCAGAGGTGCTTGGGGCATACAAACAGAAGAACGCATATGCCCACTATGCGACAGAGAGCCAGAGACAGAGGAACACTACATTTGCCGATGCACTGTATATTATGACATACGAGGTAGATACCACTGTCTGTTTCGAGAGGGTTTTGGACTCCTGAGACGGATCATGCAGTTTGAGGATCAGAGGTGCTTGGGATTTTTCCTCTTGGAGCTCCAGAGGCGCAGAGCAACAATTCTACGGAGTAGAAGGCCCCCATAGCTCGGCTCACATAGACAGAGAGTAGTCACTGATTTTTTCATTGATACACGACAGAGTATGGCAGATATCACTACTACTGCCACACAGCCTACAGGAGTACATCATCATTGGACCTCATCTTATGTAGGTGTCCCTTTGGATAGAGCAGTGGCACTTAGCCGGTGTAGGCACCCACGTCCACCCAGACGAAGGCCTAGACATCCACACCACAGACAAATTAAAGCCATCATTGAGCGCCACAGGAGATAGATGTCGAGACGCCTCAGCCATGCAGAGATACACCTCCCTAGAGAACAGACATATCATTGATGGAGAGTTTTCCTTTCTCTACTCTCACTTTCAGATCACTGACATGTTTCCCTTTTATAGGACACTATTTCATTCGTTTTCAGTCTTATAGGCATGTTTTTCATCTTTTTCTCGTTCCAGATGAGAAACACACCATCATTGTATGTACAGCTTTGGTCTCATAGGCCACATTGGCCTTTTAGAGACGTTAATATACTCTCTCTCTCTTTCTCTCTCTCTCTCTTTCTTCCCCAAGCTGTAAACTAATTGAATAGCTGAGACCCAGACCCCAAAAACGTTTTTCAGTCTTTGCCAAGTGGCAGCCTTCTAAATCCATTTTTTAGCATTATACAACAATTATATTTATTTTATAATTTTGAAAATTAATTTCAGTCCTTTTGACCCTGCCAAAATTAAATGTGCCCATCCATAATTAAATTGGCTAGGCCATTTGCAACCTCGAGTGGTCCCCAAACTCTGTTGACCCTTAGATTGACATTAATTAATTAATTAATGCTAGTCCCTAGTATCATCATTGACACTTATTGGCCGAACAACAACCGGATGGTAGAGATATATCTAATGAAGAGTATCCACTTCAAGAGCCTCCTCTATTAAAGTTAACATAGTGAAAACTGTCTAGATCTTGCACACCAAAAGGAGGGTTTTGGCTCATACGACTCAAAAGGATTATATGAAAATGACATAAGGCTTGGCTGAGATAAAAGAGATGGATCACCAGATGCGCTGAATGTCATGGTCCATCCAAGATCAGGGAGACGGATAATCTCACCAGTTGGTCCATACGGAGTAGTAGTGCTCGTTGGAGGGGTGTAAACGCGGTTGTATGTGATGGCAAGTACTCCTCAAACTCCTCATTTGTAAGATGATAAAAACGAGAAGAAGAAGATGGTAAAGGTGAAGGTATGTCTACTTCCTCCTCAAGATCATAATGCCTTTTCAGAGCCTCCAATGATGGAGAAGCTTGATAGGGCATCATAGGATCTGTGAAAGAAGGTGCTTGAGACATTTTGAGTGAGAATCGAGTTGCGTGTGACTCTCGCACAAAAACTAGCCTCCACAATCTCATTAGGATACTCTTTAGAAGAGCATTGGCTTTGATACCATGTGAAGATATGCTAGGGTATGCATTGAAAAAATATAGCATGTATGACCAAGAGTGAAATACAAAGACTTAGACAATGATGAGGTCAAACCTAAAACACAAAATGCAAAACTCCAAATCTAAACATAGAGAGAAGAAACTTTGAAGTGAATGAATGCTATAAATGAATGTAAGAGTGTACAAAATGCCCAAGGGCAGAGCAATGAAATGTTGGAGAGTGACATCCACCAAAGATGGATTCCAAGTGTTGTGACCACTAGTCGAAGTGCGGAAGAGAAGGAAAAACACCAAACGTTGATCACTAGCCAAGTTAAAAGATAGAGGCGATGGCAGGGATGATGCCTGGAGTAGAGGGCGGCAACAAGAATGTTGGGATAAAGGCCCTTTATTCATCTTCGTGTGTAGTACAGGTATATTATTTAGTTGTACATGTGAATGTACCCTTACGTGCCCTAAGTATAAATATATTTTATTCTTCGTGTACCAACACATTGTTGGTACACCCAAAATTGTATCGTACTCTCTCTCTCTCTCTCTCTATCACTCTCACTCACCTGCTCACTCCTCCAGCTGCAACACACTCACAACAACTGGTATCAGAGCTCAAGGTTTTGCATGTTTCTCGAGACCAAGGGCAGCTAACAGTGGCAGCTTGCCAACAGGTTGTCAGGTAAAAGGCCTGTGCAACACAGGTTGTGCTGAAAATGAACTAGCGTGTGTCTTTGTAGTTGCTGGTGAGGCCGTTTCTTGGTGCTCTAGGTTGCAGAACATCGTAGCACTGAGTACTATTGAAGCTGAATATATATCAGCTATTGAAGCTTATATGGTTGAGGAGACTTGCAAAGGATCTCGACATGTCTACGAGTACTCCAGTGTTGGGATGTGATAGCCAGAGTGTTGTCTATCTGACTAAGAATGCCATGTATCATTCACGCACAAAGCATATAGATGTGTGATATCACTTTATCAGACAGATTTTGAAAGATGGTCTAATCACATGACCAAGTGGCAAGATCAAAACACAGGACAACCCTGTAGATGTTCTCACTAAAAGTCTAAGCAAGGCTCAGCATGAGCATTGCATACGACTAGTGGGAGTTGGTGAGAGGTTCACTTCGGACCTTTAAGTGGGAGGTTGTTGGGATAAAGGCCCTTTATTCACCTCCATATATAGTATACGTATATTATTTATTTGTACATGTGAATGCACCCTTACATGCCCGAAGTATAAATACATTTTATTTTGTGTACCAACGCATTGTTGGTACACCCAAAATCGTATCATACTCTCTCTCTCTCTGTCACTCTCACTCACTTGCTCACTCCTCCAGCTACAACACTCTCACAACAAAGAAGCTGCAAATGCAGCTGTAGGATGGCCTCTTGCAGGGAGAAAGAGGTCACCAACATGTAGATGATGGTCACGAGCTGCCACTTCGGGGAGAAAAGGCCGAACGCAGACTGCAGGGTTGACGCCTGATGACAAGGGAAAACTACCACCTATCGTCTGGCTGATGGAGAGTTCGAATGCGGGAAGGAGAGGTAGTTTGTGGGCTGGTGATGGCAAATGGACCAAATGGAGTAGAGGAGTGAGAACTTGCATCGAAGAGATGAGATTGAATGGTAGGTATCCTGTCTTTTTATAGATGTTGAAGGGTGCCCCAAAAAATTAGGGTTTTGGGGGACCATTGAAACTCTCTCGAACCGTGCACCACCTTTGCGTTTTTCATTAATTAAGCGTGTTTTGGGGCTGTTTAAAGATGTTAGTGAGTTGTAAAGTGTGTCTTAGCTCAATATTAACCACTTGTCAATCCTACACGGCTGAATAAGGCCGTTCCTTGCAATTTATCCATAACATCGTCGATTCGAGGGATCAAAAACCGATTCTTTATCGTGATTTTATTCAAAGCACGATAGTCAATGCACATATGCCATGAGCTATTCTTTTTCTGTACCAAAACCATCGGACAACAAAAGGGAGACGAGCTTGATTGAATCAAACCTTTTTCGAACAGCTCGTTCACTTGACTAATTATCTCCTCATGCTAGGCTACACTTTCCTTGTAGCATGGCTTATTAGGTGGGCTACTTCCATGCGTAAGATCTATGCTACGATCTTTTGGCCTATCAAGCAGTAGCTGCCCTGGAGGTGATAGAGAGAAGCAATCAGTATACATTTTCAGAAATGAAAAGCGATCATTCTCTAACTTTGACGTGTTCCCTCCCAACATATTTATTATCAACCTTATTCCTAGTAAAAACCAAGTACGTTGAAAGGTGATTTTTCATTACTTCGGAAATGGTAGCAACCAATACAATGGAGACATTTTCCCCTTTCAACTCTACATCCAAAGTATGGGTCTTGTTTTCACGGGGATGTGAATTTTTGAGATGCTAAAATCTTGCCGATATAAGCAAATGTGATGCTTCTGGCAGTTATTTCATGGTAGGGGGCCAAGGACCCTGAAGATGCAGTGGGTGTCAAAGGCAAAAGTTGTGATAAGTTATGCCAACTGGGTTTTTGTGGTCAGTTGGTGTCAGTTTTGACCGTAGGATAGTCATTTGGCCATTAAGTGTTGGTGGTGACATTAGGGACTAGTATTAATTAATTAATTAATGCCAATCTAAAGTTCAACAGAGATTGGAGTCCTCTCCAGGTTGCGAATGGCCTAGCCAATTTAATCATGGATGGGCACATTTAATTTTGGGCAAGGTTCGAAAGGCTGAAATTAATTTTCAGAATTATTTAATTCTGAAAATTAATTTAATGACCGGATAATATTGGAAGATGGGTTTAGAAGAGTGCCAGTTGACAAAGATGCCCATGAAATTGAGAAAACGTTTTTTGGACCTGGTTTGAGCCATTCAATGCATTTAGCTTGCAAGAGAGAGGAAGGAGATGCTGCTGCTTTGGCGTGCAGCCATTGGAGGACCTTCTGAGAGGCAATTAGGAGCATGAGAAGACCAATTGGGAGTAGGCGATAGCAGTTCCAGCCCTCGTAGGTGTAGGCAATAGTAGCCAGGGGATGGCGACAACATTAATTGCCTTTTGGCAGCAGGCAACTGCATTAATTGCAGTCTAGTACAGGCAGCAATTAGATTTCAGACTTTTCCTGCGTTGAAATCGAAAATTTCTCTCTTTTGGTATTTTGTCACCTTCTGCAATTTGTGTCAGCCAATCTCATCATTTCTCAGCCAATTGGAGTAGATCCCAACCAAATTTGGTGGATGGTAGGAGAATTTCTGTTGTAAACCCTAAATTTTTGCAAAAACTAGGGTTTAGCAGCCACCTTGGGATCCGTGCCAATAAGAGAAGGCATCCTACGCAGAAATCAACACCTAAAATTTGTGAATTGTTAGGGATTTCAAATGCCTAGCCATCCATTGTAAATTTTGGGCAGCATTTGGCTAGTTGGGGTCCAATTTAGAGCAAGTTCTAGCTGAAATTCAAGGGACATTTGGCCCAATTTTTTTGTTGAATGTTGCACCAGCAAGGGGCTTTTGGATCAGCCAAGGAGGTTGTGGAATCTCGGCTTGTAATACATCCATTGACAATTGAAATTAAAGAAATACCGAAAGGGGCGCTAATTTTGGGGTCAGTAGGGTATCCAGTCTCCAAGATTATTAAGGTAAATTGTGCATTTCAATTTATGTTTATTTGTCGATTGTTGTAATTAAGTGCTTGATCAAGCAATTACTACCCTATCTGAGAAGGAAGGCTAGTTTCATGGTTCCATTGTTGAGATACTACTCTGATTTGGTGGTCACGAGGCACCCGATTGCAAGTCAAAGCTTCATGCTGGTGTTGATTTTTGCTTTTAGCCGAGAAATTATAGCAATATGTCTTCGTACAGTGAGACAAAATAAAGCAGCGATGATGCCTCTCAGCATGGACATTCACATGGGGAAAAAGGAAATGCAATGCGTGATCTTGGACAAGGCTTAAACCATGGACATCAAGCTGAAAATGTTGCTGTTGGGCAAGATACAAGGTGTATTTGATATGACTTCATACAAGAGTATGCTGATTTTGTATGTGTGTGTGACAAAAGGGAAAGTCCTTGGAAGGAGTCTAAAAAACTTAGCCATAAGAAAAAAGCCACTAAAACCCACCCTCCAAAAGAAAACATAGTCTCTTATTTTATCCCCTCTTGAAAGAAACTTACGAAACACGTTTTTGACGTTTCGTTTCTAAACGTTTCTAACGTTTCTGGCTGCTATGCCCAAGGGCCCCGATTAAGGTAGGTTCTCTAGATTTTGGATATGAGTAGAGGAAATGACTGCTCAAAGGAGAGCCACTCCTCGAAAGTGAAAGGTGGTGGTGTGTGAAGAACCTCATGGCACATAGGGTCCCTCTCTAAATCAGAAGGAGTAGAAGTAGGAGTCTCCTTTGAAGTCGATGAAGAATTGGAAGCCCCCTTTGAGGGCGAAGTAAGAAAATTCCCCTTTGAATCCCAGTCTGAGAGAGAAAGGGAATCCAACCACTCATGGCTCACGGACTGCGAAACATCTGATGATGAAGGAAGTGTCGCCGGTCGTGTCGAAGAAGGTATTTGGGGCTCAGAAGAAGAAGTCGGAAAGCACCTAGAAGTGGCCTCTCGAACCTAAGTGAAAAAGGGTGGGGAAGAAGGAGGCTTAGGATGAGCCAAGAGTGGGGAACCGTTATGGGCTCTCAAGAGAGTGGACTGTGGAGGAGATGTGGGCTGTGGAAGCCATTGTACTCGAAAGTAGCTGGGGGACACCTTTGCACAGTGGGTTGGTCTTCAAGAGAGCCTATTGCCTTGTAACGTCTTACAGCCTCCGTGTGCTTGAAATGACTTAATGCATGTCGAGTGCAGCTTATTGCCTTGAGCATAATACTTTGTTAGCCGATGTAGAACGATTTGTGTGGCCTAGAAAGGAGAGGTGGCACAAGGAGTGCCTGGTGGAAGATGCATATACTGTGGAGGGGTGGGGAGCAAAGGTTGATGTCGACAGTGTTCGGTGGGATGACTGTTCGTGATGCAGTAGTAGCACCCAGAAGGACAATTTGTCGGTGGAGATGCCATGGTACCGGGGTGGCGAATTGGATAAGGGAGGGTGGGAGAGAGAAAAAGGATATCTCGCAATGCGTAGTAGAAATGATAGAGAAACCAAATGTTGATGCCAAACCCGCCACTGGTCTTTGTCTTCTCTAATGAGGAGCATCTTTGTGGGCAACATAGCCAAGGAAGGCTGGATCTGATGTAGACGACAGTGCTGGAGAGAGAAAGACTAAAAACGTAGGCAGGGAGCAGCTGTTAAGACAGAGAGTGCAAGGATTGAGACATGCAATGCTTTCTCACAGCGCGAGCGCACACACACGCACACACACGCACACACACACACACACACACACACACACACACAGAGTAAAGTAGATTTACGGAAAAAAAAAGAGAGTAAAGTAGAGAGGAGAGTGTGAACACGACACAATGTTCTTGGGTACAATGACAAGTGCACCTCTTTACGTTTTTAGATAGATATATATATGAAAGTACAAATGTGCTAAGGGTGTGTTCACACCCGTGCATATATAAAAGGCACGATGGCCCTTTATTTCCAACAACAGCCACCAGTTAGATGTTGATGCAACAGAAGAAGAAGAGAAGTGGATGCCGAACCCACCACCGGTCTTTGCCTTCACTAGAGTGGAGGATCTTTGCCACTATTTGAGTAGATCCGGCTCAGATAGTGTCAAAAGATGACGTACTAGCAAGACAGCAGGGTTTGCGGGGAGGAACATGGAGTTAACTTGGCAAACATGGAGTGAACTCGGCCTTTTATATGTTTACACCCGTGCACATATAAAAGGCACGATGGCCCTTTATTCCCAACAGCAGCCACTAGTTAGATGTTGATGCAGCAGAAGATGAAGAGAAGTGTATGCCGAACCCACCACCGGTCTTTGCCTTCATTGGAGTGGAGGATCTTTGCCACTATTTGAGCTTTTGAATTTGTTAATTGCTGTAAATAGTGCTTAATCAGGTTATTTACCACGCTATTCGAGGAGGAAGGCTGGTTACACATGCTTATATGCATACATCTCACACTGACTAGTACTCTAAGTAGTGACCTCATGGCAAACATACTGTCAGCTCACTACCTTGGATGCATGTTGAATACAAAGAAAATCCCAACCCAAAAAAAACAAAGAAAATCCCAACCCAATCCAACCACCACCCACCACCAGAAAAGGAAAAAAGGACCCCGACAAGGGTACAGAGGGATGGCTATTGAGGACGTTCCCCATCATATTTTGGTGTCCCCTTCGGCACATCTGTTTAGGATGGCGTTTCAGGGGCCCAAGACGGTTGTTCCTTGTTACTATGGTAAAAGTGAACTTAATGTGTCAACAAAGTTGAGAGGGAGCTGTGGCGTGATAGGGATACATGGCATATAATTCAAGATGACAACCTAGAGAGAATTGAAGCTATGGAAGGACACTTCTTTTGAAGAGGAAGACGATTTGTGTCAATGGCTCAAAATTGTATACAAGGAGGAGTTGTGGCTCAAACAGATCAAGCTAATTGGAAGATCATCAAGGAGTTGAAGAAGGCATGCCAAGGAACCAAGTGCTACAAAATCTGAAAGAGAAGACTGAAGAGCTAGATGAAGATATGGAGGATATCGACTATCAATTGATCATGGTGCAAGAAAGAGCTAGGCTGTGGCAAGTCAAGATGGCCTGAGACCTTGACATAGAGTTGCAAGGAGACATCATGCTAAGGTGGGATTGGGAGTTTGCTTGTGGTTCTGATGAAGCAAAAGGGTGGGGTGTCCTTGTATACCTATATACTGCAAGTGGCGGGCACCCATCACTGTCACTTCATTTTTTATCCTTTCAGTGACATTTGAATAAGGGAAGGCCAATCACGCACTGTAACTATTGGAGTTCCCACATCTTGAGTCTCTCTCTCTTGCTCTCTTGCTCCATCTGCCATAGCTCACTCCTCCATTGCTTCCACTTGCTCATACTCTCACTAGGGCCTCTCCCTTCAAGTGATATTAGAGAATTGGTTTGAGGAGCTTCTCTTCAGTGTGCTTTAGCCCGATTTGGAACCTACAATTCAAGATTTAATGGTTGCCCCTAAAGAATGTATGCATCAATCCTATGCTTTTATAAACTTCTTCTTGGCTTATGTGGACTTCTTTCTTTGGCATCAAGTAGACCTGATTGAGCTTTAGCAGGTGATCCAACTACACAAGGCGCAACACAATGGATTGCCTCCCTTAAAGCATGGCACAACATGGCGGCAATTGAACCACCATGCCTTGACCCGAGCAGCGCGACAACTTGGGATTGTGCCTACAAAGCTTGGCATGCAAAGCCATAAGAGCCAAGCTAAATAATATTAGGACTTTAAAGCCTCCATTCCTCAAATGTAATTGAGTTAAGGGTGGATTGGAATGAAAAAGAATAAAAGAAAAAAGTCTAGATGGGAGACACTTGCCAACTTGATAGAAAAAGCTGTGTTAAGACCCCCAAGTCGTAGTGCGGCATACACTAACCAACTTGATAGAAAAGGTTGGGTTAAGACCCCGCTAATGAGTGAAGTCTTAAACCGGGAGACACTAATTAACTTGATAGAATGAGCTATGCTACGACCTTAGAATGAATCAAAGGAAACCACCCTTGGATTGTTGAGGACAACAATCCATTGTGCGGCTGTGAGTGCAAGGGCTCTGTAGGTATACCGTGGTGTTGCCTATGGATGCACCTAGATAGGGACTAGTAGTCACTTAAGCTTTGTTGGGGTTGTGCTTTTACATGTGATTCCCTAGGCTCAGTGGTGAACCCTCACATGTGCGACGTCTCGAGGGTGTAGTCCTGATATGTGCCTTAGTGTTGTATCTTTCTATATCATGAAGACAAAGATCCCTTATTGATATATTCTTTGTGCCTTTCAGCTGTGCCATTTTTGTGCCTCATGACATGTTACCACTTGAAGCCCCTAAGATGGTGAGCTCATTATAGAATGTTCAATACAATCAACAATCTTTGAACAATTAGGAAATCAAGAGAATCTGATAAGAGGTCCTCAATCAGTGTGAATCAGGCCTGAAAACAGTCTCAAAAGGCTGAAAATACTGCGCTTGAAGAAATTGAGAAACAAGGAATCAGATGAAGAGATCCGCCTCTTGTTTATGTTTCCAACTCGGTAAAAATCTCCTTAGGAAATACCTCAAGATCCCAAAATCTTGAATCAAATCTGAAGAACCATTATAGAAGGCCAAAACTAAGTGAACAGTCTTTGAGCAAGAACTGCTGGAAGCCTGTCATTGAGATACAGCATGGAAAAACTGAAACTTTCCCTAAATGGCATCAGCTAGACAAAATGAAAGACCTGATGAAGAAAATCTGCATACAGCCTGAGATCAGCCTGAAAATGAAGCTGGTATAGTATGGAAATATGAAATTGTTGGAGCTGAAAACTTAATTGGAAATGGCTCAAGAATACTGTCAATGGTATACACTCCGTTGTGGCTGATTTCCTTCTAGGCCACCTCTTTTAGGTCCCGACTTGCGCTTTTTCACTTTTTCCGCTTTTTCTTGTGCTACGGTTGACATTGCCTCCCTCCTAGCCTAGTGGTAGTCCCATGGCACTGATGGGAAGTAATTGGAAGGTGGGATGGGTGTAGCCAGATAGCTTTTTTGAGTTTGTATACAAGCCCTTGTGGGGGATGGTGTCAGGTGGATTGGCCCTTGAAATTGAAGATGGTGCTGGGCATGGTCCTTGCTGACGCTGATGGTAGGTGGATCGGGATTGGATCAAAAGCTTCAGCCAAGGAGGCCTTTGCATCTCCTATGTGATTTCAAATGTGGAGGCTGAATCCTGGTTTATCTGCCCACTTGAGTTCTATAAATTCTTCTTGTTGAACTCGGTCAAGTTTGACTCATGCAAGTAACTGCTTGCAATATCTAAGCTAACTAGATAACAGTTTTTAGATGAAGCATGAATCAGTTGCATGCATTATCATGCTTGAGTAGATTCCCTAGATGGTCTTTGCTAAGCAAACTAGAATCACTAGCAAATATTAGGAGTAAACAAGTTTTTGAAACACTTCATATTGTAGTTGTATTTTCCAAGTGTTTGACATTTTACTGATAATATATACACAACTTTTGTAAGATATTTCGCATCAAATGTCTATCCTCAAGCTTTGTGTTTTCATAAAGGTGCATCTTAATTCATCACTTTTTTCCTTTTCTGGATACAAATTTCTAAACTCATATGGTCATGAACTGTAGAATCAAGTATGTTTCTGAGATCGAAGTGTCAGCAAGGGTATCACTCAACTGCTCTTTGCTTGAAAACACAACAATTTGTAATACTAACCCTTGTGGAGATTGTGAAATCTTACTAGATTTATGGCACGGGATATGATGTTGGTGATACAATACCCACTGTGCTTTTGTTTTTTGATCGACGCCGGTTCATCTTCAATGTCGGTGAGGTGTGTACACATATTCCAACATCAGTGAGGTGTGTGTACTGAATATGTACAAAGCTGTGTCAAAGACTTGAAGCAATGTTTCTCAATGAATGAAGTTTTATGTCCTTGTAATCTTTTGTTATTTTTGGGGCGACGATTGTGATTTTTCTCACAGATCAATACACTTGATAAGTGGAGAGTTGTATTGGTTTTGGATGCAATTTTCATGCTTCACTTGTTCAGTAAGTGCTACTTATTCTCTTTGGGCTTGATTGCTCTTGGTTATGATGTTAGGCTTCTAGACCATATGTACCTGGAAAGAAGTCACTGTTGAGCATATAGAGCTAGGACTTGTGATTCCAAGGCCATACAAAGCTTCATGCAAAACTACATACTTAGGTTTGAGCATGTATTTGGCCAAAGCTAAGTGTTTCTGTGACATATATCTCCTCATGTACATCTTGATTCAAGAAAACTGTTTTGACATCCAATGGATGCTTTCTTGATCGTATCCATTGAAGATGCATTTGATTGCCCTATCTTACAGTTTATTTTTGCTGCTGAGTAGGAACATATGTATATAAGCTAGGCATCCAAAAGTGTGCATGAGAGAGAGAGTTGCTTAGACGATCAAATTTTTCATGAGGAGGAATGGTCTTTAATGTTTGTGAATGTGCCCAGTTTAGCACATGATAGCATCCCTATCTAGAACCTATTAGACAAAGAAATTGCATAGTAGACAGCCACATGACAGCACCCTCAGAAACGCGTAATGATGGCTCAAAGCTGTCCATGGTAGCGGCCTCTATCTCGCCTCCTGGGACATGATGACAGGCTCTGCTGATCTCTATGGCTCCTGTTGTGTCTTTAGATGTTGTGGGTTAGGTAGCTCAGCCGAGGGCATGGGAGTTAAGCTGGTATCAGATGGTAGCATGGGGTGGGAGAAATCTGTGAGGGGTTTCTCTGTGTGGGTCCCTTACCACTGCAGTATCTGGGATTCTTTGTGCCTCCAAAGCTCAAGTAGTTAGAGTCTGAGTTGGCGCTGGTCTGTCACCCTGACAGGTGTGAAAGGAAGTGCCTTTGGTTAAGAGACTATTGTAGTGATCACATGGTTCAGCTCATCGCGGCCAAGTGCATAGGATGACACCCCTAAGTTGTACTGGAAAGGTGGTATGCTTGGGGGATGAACCCGTGTAACCCAAACTGGACTTTAACCTGTGAATTTCAGCACCTTGAGTCCAGATATGTTGCTTGCAGTCCTGACGAAGACTGGTCTAGAGTACTTGTCCCTAAGGTGTCCCATAGTCAGTGAGAAAGTGCATTGCCTTGAACAAGTGCTCAGTTACAACAAGTGTGGCTCCTAGTTCTATGCATACAATGAGAGATCATCATCATTAGGAATAGCATCTCATGTATCATCCTCCTCCTGTGCTCTATCCACTCCTCTTCTGTCTATGGATTATGCTAGGCCCCCATATGGGAGTGCTGTAAATGAGCATGGTGGTCACCAAAGTGTCAAATAGCCATAACTTCAGGTAACTTTTAAGTAGAGGTAAGATGTCACAATCATCATCCCCTCAGAAAGCAATTACATTGGAACTATAATCCGTGTTACATGATCCGAGCTATGGATATATTGAAGACCATTACATTGGTCTTCCCTAAGTTCACCACAAGGTCTTTCTCTGCCCAAAACTTCTGCAATGCACATGGTAACCATGAAATGCATTTCACCATGAGCAAAACACATTTCACTGCTGAAATGTTTCAGTTATTGTGTTTTCCCTATTTGTTTCACTCCAAGTGGGAGAAAACAATTTCTTAAAAAAAAAGAACATATGTGTTAAAACATGTGCTATTCAGCTGTTTCATGTGGCTAGGCGAGGAAGAGCATCTAGAATTGCCCTTGGCCTTTTGCAACACTCCTTAAAATGGGTGGTCTTTTGGCAATGCTAACAAAACATATTCTTTTTGGAAACATTGTGCCCAACCCAGTTTCAATTGTGGAGGGGAGTTACTTTGGTCCTCACTACTTGACTCAGTCTTAGTATTGTTCTTTCCACCACATTGCTTCACCTTCTAGGAAGTCAAGGCCCCCTCTAAATATTGGGGTTGAAATTGATTGAACAGCTGAGCATAAAGCAATAGCTAACACTCAAAACTCATAGAAGGTGGGTAATTGGGGCTATGAGATGACTTGTTCAAGGTAACCATGAAACGTTTCACCCTTGAATGTTTCACTACCAAAATGTTGTATTTCAGCATCAAACATTTACCCTTGGTAAGTCCATTGCTCACATGGTAGCAGGACCGACTGCCCTTGCTTCACTGAAGGGGTTATCTGATTGGTCGGCCCATGACATTACAATGGACTTCGGTCCTCAGGTACTCCTTGTCTTCCTTGAGGATAGACTTGATGAGTCTCCATCTATTTTTGAGTTGCCCTTTGCATGGAGTGTGCAATGCGATGTAGTTGAGCTTACTTTTCTTAGAGATTCTTTGATCTAGTAGATTTTGGAGCCTTCTGCTAGTTCACATGTTGGCAACATTGGCCGTATAGACCTAGCACACCTCCCACATGCATAACAATTGATTCTTGCAGGGCATGCTCTAGCCTAGCATCTCTCTTCCGTTGTATATCTCTACCCTTACTTTCCTATCTCTTTAGTGTGCCTACCTTTTGGTAATGGGACTATCTCCAAACTACCCTCATGCATTGCACTCCTAAGCTCTTTTCATTAAAGTTGAGGGATGCGTATAATGGTGTTATGTGGTATTTTTGCTTCTAGATTATCTTTTACAAGTTGACACTAAACCTTACACAATGAAACCGGCCTTTCTTCTCGGAGAAGGTGGTAATTCTCTGATCAAGCACTTAGATACAACAATCGACAAATAAACATAAATTGAAATGCACACTTTACCTTTAAAATTCTTGGACAATGGACACCCTATTGGCCCCAAAATTGGCTCCCCTTTTGGTATTTCTTTATCTTCAATTGCCAATGGATTTATTATAAGTCGAGATTGAACAATCTCCTTGGCTAATCCAAAACCCCTTGGTGGTTTAACAATCAACAAACAAATTGGGCAAATTTTCCCTTGAATTTCACCTAGGATTTACTTTGATTGGACCCCAACTGGCCAAATGCTGCCCCAAATTTACAATGGATGGCTTGGCATTTGAAATCCCTATCAATACCTCAAATTGTAGGTGCTGATTTCAGTGTATGATGCCTTCTATTGATGGCACAAGTCCTGAGGTGGCTGCTTAACTCTAATTTTTGTAAAAATTTAGGGTTTATAGTAAAATTCCCTCTGTTGTCCACCAAATTTGGCAGAGATGTGTTCCAAATGGTTGAGATAAGCTGAGGTCTCCTGAGAATGGATTGGAGAAGGTGAGAGAAAGCCAAGGTAAGAGAGAAATCTGATTTCTTCGCGAAAAAATCCTAAATTTGCATGTTGCCTGCTGCGGCTTGGATTTAATGCAATCACTGACTCCCAGGCACCTCCAAAATGTTGTCACTCGATCAACAATGCTGTCACTAGCCCTTGGAAGGTGTCTCCTTGCTATCGCCTGTCCTTGGAAGGTCCCAATTAGCTGTTGCCTGTAGCCAATTAGTGTTTCTGTGCTTAGAAAATGATCACCGGCCTTCTCTTTGTCTCCCACCAGCTGAAAAGTGCTTGAATAGTTGAGATCGGGCCCCCAAAAACGCTTTCTCAGTTTGCATGGGAATTTTTACCAAGTGGCAGCCTTCTATAAGATTGAAAATTAATATTTAGTAGGCTGAAAAAAGCTGAAAATGGATTAGAAGATTGCCACTTGGCAAAACTTGCCCATGCAATTGGGAATAACGTTTCTAGGGGTTAGTGGAGTCTATTCCAACCATTGTGAGAGAGAAGGAGGTTGTTGGAGAGCAAGGAAAGGTTTCTGATGTGATTTGCAGTCATTAGGGATCAATCTTATAGCATGTGACAGCAGTTTGGAGCCCTTTAGAAATAGGTGACAGTAGCCCAAGGTCCTTCTGGTGCAAATGACAACATATAGAAGGGGGTGAATTTTCTCTCTCCTTAGCATTCTTTGTCATCTCCCAGCTTTTCTACAGCCTTGCTTCAAAGATTACAGCATTGAGATCACTAGAGGCCAAGAAATTTCAGACTTCTCTGCTATAAAACCTAATCTGTAGCAGAAATTAGGGTTTAGCAGCAACATCGGGAAGTGTGCCAGAAATTGGAAGCTCCAAGACTTGGATTTAACATGGTTAAAGTTGTTTTTCAGTCAAATTCAAGTGGAGGGACTAGCAAATCAATGAAATTGGGGCATTTTTCATCTCCATCAAAGCGGGTGAAGGCCAATTGATTGCCCGAATCAAGGGGCAAATCAGATTGAAGACTTGCTGGTCATTTTTGACAACAAGGGGAGTTGGAATACTGAAAGGGATTGGGAAAATCCCATTGTACATTAACTTATTCTTTAATTAAGCTAAAGAAATACCGAAAGGGGCGCTAGTTTTGGGGCCAACAAGGTGTCCATTGTCCATGATTGTGAGTTAATTTACATTTCTCAGTTTTGTAATAAATGTTGCTGCTATAACTAAGTTGTAATTAGGGCAATACATTCATCCACTGAAGGGAGGCTAGTTTCAGTATCTGCCAATATGGAGGTAATTTCAGTCCATATGCCACATCATCGATCTTTTCCAACACCTAAGAATGGGCCATAGTATCTCATACTCAACTTGAGATACAACCTCTCTCTTCCTTTTATCTTTTTCAGCCTTGCCTTTTCAAAATGCAGTAATACATAATCGCCCTTTGCCAATTGCAAACACGGCTATAGTGATCAACTACCTTCTTTTGGTTTTCTTGTGATGTTTGAAGTGCATACTTTATCTTTGCATATGCTGTATCTAAGTTTTCCACATGACAATTAGCCTCAAAGATCTTATCTTTAGTTTGCAAGATAGGTGGTACCTTATGACCACCCTTAACCACCTCAAATGGAGCTTTGCTAGTGGAACTATGTGTTGTGTTGTTGTAAGAAAACTCAACAAATGGCAAATACTGCTTCCACTGTGTCTTGTGGTCTGAAACATAGCACCTCAAAAGATCCAATACTATGGAAATTTCTTTCTCAGATCGACCATCTATTTGCGGTTGGAAGGATGATGAGAATTTCAACATGGTTTCCATGTTCACAAACAACCCATTCCAAAATAAATTGATTATTTGAGGGTCTCGATTATTGACGATTGACTTTGGCATACCATGATACTTAAAGATGTGCTGCAAAAACAATGGTGCCAAATGATCATCCTTTATTTTTTTCCTCATCAGAATGAAATGGGCCTGTTTGCTAAACCTATAGATGATAGTCCATATCCTATCATTCCCTGTAGGTATCCTAGGAAGCTCAAAAATAAAATCCATTGCAATGTTATGTCAAGGCTTGTCTGGAAGAGACAAGGGTTGCAACAAGGCTGGCATCTTTTGCCTATCATGCTTCACCTTCTGACATATGATGCATGTCCTAAAAAATTACTCTATGTCATTCCTCAAAGCTGGCCAATAAAAGAAATGCTCCATTGCCTTGACTGTGGTATCAATAGCTCGATGTCATGTATACGAAGGAGTACGACTTTCAGTGATTACTCTAGGCCTCAATTTCTTTGTGACACATAGTTGTCCATGCATTATCAAAGATGCATCTCTAAGCACAAAGTGCTCGTGCCTTTGGATGCTTTATCTTTTAACATATGACACATGTTCTAAAAATTACTCTACATCATTCCTTAAAGTTGGCCAATAAAAGAAATGCTCCATTGCCTTGATGGTGGCGTCAATAGCTCGGTGTCATGTATACAGAAGAGTATGACTTTCAGTGATTACTCTAGGCCTCAACTGCTTTGTGACACACAGTTGCCCATGCATCATCAAAGATGCATCTCTAAGCACAAAGTGCTCATGCCTTACACGGGTTTGCTGAAATTGCATCTCCATTGTATGCTTTGCAAAAGAAGAATATACCATTTAAATGGACAATAATGAAAATTTCAGCATTTGAAAAGTTGAAGGAAAAGATGACTTTAGCTCCTATGCTTGTGTTGCTCAATCTAAAAAAGTCATTCGTGATTCAATGTGATGCATGTGGTAATATTGGGGCTGTTTTATGCAAGCTGACCAAGTTCTGGCTTATGATAACAAAATTCTCTACGGTGCAAAGAGAAATTTGCAGGTCTATGAGAAAGATCTCTTGGCTATAATTCATGCACTGTCTACATGCAAACATTATTTGTTGGGGATTGATTTTACAATGCAAACAGACCATCAGACTTTGAGGTACTTTCTGACGCAAACAAAGTTAAAGAAATATATGAGATGGGCAAAATTTCTCTCTATGTTTCATTTTAAGATTATACCTATTGATGTTAAAAAGAATGTTATGGCTAATGCACTATCATGTAAGCCACAAATTTCAGCCATTAGCATGGTTTATCACACTAAATAGGACGCCATGAAAGAGCAATATGCTACTAATTTAGACTTTGCTAATGTTCATGATCAACTTTGCATAGCTCATTGAACACAATGCCCAAGTGTTTTCTATGCTCTTTCTCATTCTTTGAATACACAACCATGTCATCAAAGAAAGTTTCCACAAATCCTCTTTGTGGCCTGAAGATGCGATCTATTATCTGATTGGAAGTGCTAGGAGCATTCGTAAGTTCAAAATAGATAATAAGAAATTCATACAACCCGAAAGATGTCCTGAAAGTTGTCTTAGGAATATCCTCAGGTCTAATACGTATTTGATGATACCCACTTTTCAAATCTAAATGGTTGAATATGGTTGCCCGCTACAATCTATCCATCAGATCATCAACTTGAGGGATGGGAACCATCTCATCTTCTTTGGTGCCTAGATGGGTTGCCATGTTAACAGAGATGAAGATGGTTTGTGCACCGTTATAAAAAAATATCAATGCATGCTGGTATCCTAATTTTGCTCCATGCTCTACACAACTTAGTAGTATCATCGTTGGGCTGATCACTAACAACATCGGGTACCAATCCCATTAATGTTATAGGTTTCTTTTTCTCAGAATCTTTGCGATTTTCTGATGTTTCAGTTTGCTGCCTATTGGGATAGTCCCTTGCAATGTGACCATCTTCACAAATAAAGGGTTTATTAGTAGCCATCAATTCCCTATGTTGTGCCAATGTTTTCGAGCCATTTCTTTGCTATTTTGGCCTCTTTGTAGGTTGATTTTCAGATCTACTCTTTTTCTCAGCTTTAAACAACTTTTTATTCGGCTTCTCCCCACTCTCTAGGAAGCTTGAATCTTTCCCATGCAGTAAAACATCTGCTGTAGAAGCAATCTCTATGAACTAAGACATGTTGGTGACAGTGGATTTAATGCAAAAATCCCTAATTCCTTCAGGCAGTCCATAAATATATTTTTTCACTCGCTCATTAAGGGGTACGAGGCGATAAGAAGTGACGGGTAGCAATGCATCCCAAAACTTATTATTGTATGGCTCTAAATTCTTACATTCCTTAGCATCCAACTTATTTCAAGTTGTCATGATGTCCACCTCAAAGGTACTTGTCATCCAATTCAATGCAAACATTTGCTTGAATAGTATCCATGTTGATGGCGATTTTTGTGCTGATACTTGAGGAGAAGAACCTTGGTTTGGGTTTATCTTCTTCTCAAAGTAAGAACAAGTGTGGACATGTGTTCTCTACCTTGCATCAAAAGAGTGGACCACCACTGCAATGCATTCCCCTTCAAGAAAGTGATTGCCTTTCGAATCTTCGAGGACTCCGTGAAGTTTCCCCCTTGAATAGGCTACATCAAACTGCTGAATGAAAATCAAAGCTTTCAGCCTATCTTATGTACCACTGAAGGACTCAAAACTTCATTGCTTTTATCACTATCATCATAGTCTTTTGCTGCCCTTTTGGATGTGAAGTTGTCATACATTGGCTACTACAAAAAGAATGCATTTGCTGAATTTACATCAAAACAAATGGAGCATTTGCATGACCAGCACTCACTCTTTGAGTCCCATAAGCATGTGCCGGTGCAGGTGCATTACCAAACATGCTACTTTGTGCCCTAGACATCAAGCCAATGCTGCTATACATAGGGTTTTGCACATTTCAAGCTATATCCGAATACATTGGGCCTTGCACACCATGCTTTGGTTGCTGCATACCATAGGGATTTGTGCTATACATTCTTGTATGTGGTCCCTGTCCAACCATAGCATGAAAAATCATGCTACCACGAAAGTATCCTGGCTGCCCCATCATAGAATGCATGCCCGGCTGTCCAAAATCCATTGGATTGGTAGTTTCGTGGGGCCTTGCATTTGTAGTCCTTGCCTCGTAGGTACCAATTGTTTTGCTTCATTAGCATCTTTGGGAGCTTCAAGTGAAGATTTTGGTGTTACCTTCGGGGCATCTTGCTGTATTGAAGGTGTAGAAGATGACTTCTTCTTCTTCTTCCCCATGCTGTCCTTCTTCGGTGCATTCAAAAATGGGGTGAGCCGAGGATCCTTTGCCAATTGAGCAAAGAGATTTGCTGCTGTATTCATTTGATTCTTGAACTGGTCATCGAATTTCTCTTCACTTTGTTGGTTATCAGCCTCATTATACCTTGAAGGCCCGGCATCTTGGCCAACAACAACATTTTCAGTTTGCTATCCATGGTTTGAGCCTTGTCATAGATCAGACATTGCATTTCCTTCTTCCCCATGTGAGTGTACATACTAAGAGGCATCATCATTACTTGATTCCATCTCATTATATGAAGGCATATTGTTGTAATTTCTCAGCGGATAGCAAAATCAGGACTATCACAAAGCTTTGGCTTGCAATCAGGTGCCTCGGGCCCATCAAATCAAAGAATTGATTTATATCTCGGCAATGGAACCATGAAACTAGCCTTCCTCGTAGAGGGTGGTAATCCCTTGATCAAGCACGCACTTACAACAATTAGCAAGTAAACATAAATTGAAATTCACACTTTACCTTCAAAATTCTTGGACAATAAATGTATTACAAGATGAGATTCCACAATCTCCTTGCCCTGAGGTGGCTAAACCCTAATTTTTGCAGAAATTTAGGGTGTATTGTAGAATTCCCTCTAATGTCCACCAAATCTGGTTGAGATCTGCTCCAAATGACTGAGATAAGCTAAGATCTCTTGAGAATGGATTGGAGAAGGTGAGAGAAAGCCAAGATGAGAGAGAAATTTGATTTTCTTTGTGAGAAAACCACCCTAAAATTTGTTAGTTGCTACTCTAGTCTGCATTTAATGCAGTGGCTTGATCAACAATGCTGTTGTCAGCCCTGTAAGGTGTCTCCCTGCTATTGCCTGCCCCTGGAAGGACCGAGATGGTTGTTACCTGCAGCCAATTACTGTTTCTTTGCTCAGAAAATGATCAATAGCCTTCTCTCTATCTTCCCCTAGCTAATAACTACTTGAACGACTGAGACCTAGCCCCCAAAAAGTTTTCTCAGTTTGCATGGGCATTTTTGCAAAATGGCAGCCTTCTAAATCCATTTTCAGCATTATCCAATGATTAAATTAATTTTCAGAATGAATAATTCTCAAAATTAATTTCAGTGCTTTTGACCTTGCCTAAAAATTTCAGCCTACATTTTAATTGGAGCAGAGACTTGGATGGTTCAACACTCTTTACTTTGGTTGCCCTTCCTTGATGGGTCTTCACAACTTTGGACTAGTAAGGAGTCTTATTCTCTTGAGGCTGAGTTCTTGCCTTACTTGAGGGGACTTTGGAGGTTCATTTCATTGGTTTTGAGTTAGGCATGTAGTCGATTCTTCTCCTTTGGATTCTTCTTCTTTTCCCCATCGACATTGATGTCTTGGGGAGAGAGAGAGTGCTTACTTCTCCTTTCAACATGTGGTGGTCAAGGGGTCTGTCTTCTTCTCTTGGTGTCTATAGGATTTTGATTTCTTTAGAGACATTATTATTGTATTTTGTATCATCAAGATGATCATGATTGTAAAAGGGTGCTCAAGTGAACAATTCCCTTGTGAGTGCACTATCCAAGTGGCATTGTTGCATAGCATTTTGCATGAGCATGACATCTTGCATGGCCCTTTGTGTTACCCCATGCATTGGCGTTTTGTTCTTGTGAACATGGATTTGTGCATTTTTATTCCTTTTCAATCATCATGGAGTGGGGCCATTGCTGCATTGACAGATCATTATCCAACTTGCATTTTGCAGATTTATGGAGTTGCTTGGCTACCACGTTAGTATCAAACCTGTGTTTTGTTGCTTCTACTTCTGATTGTTCTAATTGACGCCATCATTGAGTTGCATTTGCTCCTGCTAGACTATTTTCAGGTACTGTTTCCTGCGATTTGGGATTCGTTATAATACGATACTCTCTCTAGCTTATACTTTTTGCCTTGATCTGATCCTAGAGACACGGGAATTGGGGGATTAGTATTCACTTTGCATAGTGTGTTTGCTGCATTGAACATTGTATATATTGATTCGTTCATTATTCATCTGGAGTGTTCATTGTCTCCGAGCTGCCCTAACCTTAACTGTATTTTTTATTAGTCTATGCTTTGTTAGAATTTGCCAATTCTATGGGTAGTATCCAATGTTTCATTTAGTTAGTTTACAGTGTGAGCACAACTAAGCTAATAAGTTGTGTCACTAAATTTAGCGTTAGTTCTAAATTAGCTAACTTTAGTTGAGCTAGGGGTTGGTCTATTTTAGACCTAAGGTTGTACTTTCATTCCATCTTTTTAGTTCAGCAATTTCACTCTATCGTTTCAGCTCACATTGTCTACTCCACTGGAAGAGAAAGAGGAGTTGGTTTCGTATTGCTGCCTAGTAGCTGCCAAATGGTGAATGCCACTCTGAACTCATTCCAAGAGTCTTATCCTGGCTTTCGCACCTTGCTGAATTTATCTTTTTTTTGGGGGGGGAGGGAGGCGGTAGCCCCTTACTTTTGTGGAATTGGAAGGCCTCTTATTACGAGAGGAATAGACTCGGAGAAATATTGCTATGAGGCCAGGGGATGCCACCATGCTCTCTAAATATAAGGGCAAGGGAAAAGCAAAGTAGTATGTAAAAAATCAACAAAAGGCTAATTTGGGATAACAACCAAGACATTACATTGATGAATGCAGGAAAAGGTTGGCCAAGGAGAAGAAAGACTCTAGTTTGGCTATTCAGGAGACATTTGCCACTCGGTCTTCGGATGAGGATGCTATAACCAATTTTGTAGAAGAGGAATATGAATTCTTGACATGCAGTTATGACACGTCCATGGCTGATAGTGCATGTAATGCAGAAATTTGATGGACCAAATATTACTAGATTTGTCCATACGTATGCAAAAAAGCTTGAGATGGCTAGGCTACTAACTGGAGAGAGGCCAAGGTATTTTGATAGAGTTGTGGCTTATGACCTATAGACGAGAGTAAATGCAATTTATACAAAGCATGGGAATAGAGCTCTAAAAGATGAATTTTATCTTGAAGATGCAGATTGTGTGATTAAGAGGTCTTTCCTAGAGTAGGTTTTCAAAGCCAGAAAGGGGATTTCCGCTCCAGAGGTGTAGAAGGTTTTTGAGTAAAAGTATGAGCAATTGAGAGCTATAGAACAGCAAACACTTGAAACAGAGAAAGTTTTACTTTTTTGTTGAAACATAGCATACGTGGTATTTTGGTAGTGAGGCATGCAGGCGCATTACTTTACGAAAGTGTCTATTCACATCTTTGCATTCAGCCCTTGTAGGGAAGCGTGTTACATGTGTTAATAATAATAACATCAGGTATGATATTTGTGGCATTGGTTCAGTGTTGGTCCCTACTGCTGCAGATGGTTCAGATTTCATGCTTTTAGATGTCTTGTTTGTGCCTTGTATCACAAAGAATTTATTGTCCATTTTAGCTTTTAATAAGCATGGATTTCAGGTCATCTTTGAGGATGACAAGTGTATTGTCAGAGATAGAGAGGACTACAATCTTCGATTGTCAGGTACCTTGTATAAGGGCCTATTTTTGTTGGACACGTATAAGAGGAGTTCTCATGATGCTTTGATAGTTAGCACTCTTACGTCCGCTATGCAGAATGCAGAGCTTTGGCATGTATTTTGTTACATGTATGGATGCTACTCTAGGTACACTTGGGTGCATGGTTTGAAGGCAAAATCAGATGTATTTATGCACTCCAAACACTTGGTTACAAAATTGGAAGTAGAAGCAGGTCTAAAGGTGCAGACTCTATAGTCAGAGGGGGGGGAGGGGGGGAGTATATGTCTCGTGCATTTGAGACATTTTTGCTTGAGCATGGTATTATGCATCAAGCCATTGTGAGGATGACACCTCAATAGAATGGAGTGGCTGGTTAGAGGGTCTTCAGTGCACAAATCATGTCTTGAATCGTGCACCAACAAAGGCACTAAAGACTCAACTTTTGAGGTGATTACTTTGCGTAGCTTATGCGTATGTATTGAAGGAGCTTCGTGGAAAGCTCAATATCAAGGCCATAAAATGCACCCATCGCTCTTGTTTCTCTGTCATCTGCATACAACAGCAGCTTCTCAACCCACCAAAGTTGATTTTGGATGAGAAATTTACTTTTTGGGCAATTTGTTGAGTTATTGGACCTTGTCCTTGTAGTGTCAAATCATGTATTGAAAGTTGATTATAGGACTCTAGTCTCACTTATAAGTTGTGTACGATCTATCATGATTCATTATGAAATTTGACACTCTGGCATTTTGTTTTGGTGAGAATCATGATATTGTAGCTTGACTTATTCCACACTACTTATGGATCATGTAGCATGTTTATTTCAAATTTCTATATGTGATATGCATAAATCATGATCTCAGAGGTTTGAATAATGATATAGCTTGTCTAAAGACTAAACTTTGTTATAAGTCAATAGTGGATGCATAACGTGTTATTCTCCATTGACTCTCATGTATAATCATTTATGCTCAATTGACATTTCTTTGTTTTAGAGAGAGTTCCAAGGAGTTTAAAAACCTCTTTCTCTAGTTTACAGCTATAAAAATCCCTTTATGAAAAAAACTTATGTTTCTTATTTTATCCCCTCTTGAAAGAAATTTATGAAACACGTTTTGGACGTTTCGTTTGTAAATGTTTTTGACATATTTGGCTGCTATGCGTGTAGAATCTAAGGGTGAAAAATGTTACCTTCTAGCTGTTGTTGGGCTTGATACATGAGGATCAAATCATACTTAGCCCATGAGATCTCATAGGGTCTGTACGTGGCATGATAGTCACATGTCTCTCCACCAGTGTCGGAACCTTGTGTTGGGCGAGGTGTGAAGCCCACTCTTGCTTGGTTCTGGGCAGAGGATGTATTGGAGACTGAAGTGATGTTGATGTGTTCAAAGTCATCTTTCCTCTGTGGACTTGTTTTTGATGATAAGCTCTCTGATCAAAATCCTAGGTTTCTTCAATGAGTACCTAGCTCTGATACCATGTAAGGAAATACTCATGTATAGGTAATAGACACAATCATACGATAAAGCATAAAGTGATAAAACAGCCAGCTCTACTGCAATGGAAACGTTGGAAACAGAAGCTGTGGAAAACAACAACAAAACTACTAGAAACTATTAAACATGTTTACTTTTTCACTCAATTGAAACAGAGACCTTTGAGAAGCACAATAACATAATTGCCAAAGGTAATGGGAGAATTAGCAAACAAACACTAGATGAAAGAAACCCCTAGGTGATACTTGGCCAAATTTTACGAAATGGGTGAAATGGAAATGGCGACTGAAACTTGTAGAAAACAGAGGTTCTTACTGAAGAGGCTAGGAAAAGCTGTTTCCTACGACAGAGTCATCTATGAGACCAAGATGCTATAACTATTCTCATCATGGGAAGAAAATAGATTAACCAAAAGGCTAGAGCTGGGACATTATCACAATTCTCATATTTTGCTATGTTTCTGCTTCTTCAGTTTGAAAAGACATTTTATTTTGTGATGTAAACAAACGATCATCTTCTAGGTTTCTGTTTGTTCAGTTTGAAATGCCTTTTAGCTATAGTATTTATGTAGCCTAAAAGATAAGATCTCCTTTTTGATGTAAAAATGTAAACATAAGGGAACTTGTAGATTTGGTCTGTCTTTAGGTCATACAGGTTGCGATCTGGTTCTAATGGTGCTAATCAGATCATTTTGAAGCTTTTTTTTTCATGAATAAGTGTATATTAATGTATGGAGATATTTACATCAGGCCTTCAGGCCAACCAAACAGAATGGTGACAAGTCACATGAAGCAGGTCTTTTGGCGAGCCAGGAAATCCTTACAATTCACATGTTAATCAGATCATTTTGAAGCATTTTCTCTAACCCTTTCTTTTGCACTCTTCTTGATTCATGTATCACGTTAGAATGGCCTTCTTACTTGTTTCTCTTGGCTATCCTGCAAGCTATTGCAACCTCACTCTTTTGTCAGGTGTCTGACTAATGCTTTGATCAAAAGCTCTGCTCATGCTCATCACAGAGCTGGTGACCATCGGTGCTTTGATGCCTAATGATGATGCAGAATATGTATCCTATAAATGGGAATCCATGAGTTGTAGAAGATGCCTTTATGTTATAGGATAATAGAAATGAGAGCATACAAAGGATAAGTGGTGACCAGTCATGGGCATCTGGTCATAAGTGACACGAGAGGAATAGGAGGAGTATTTCTAGACATAGCTAGGCATAGCCTTCACTAGTGTCTCCCAACTATACTTTGAAAAATGCGCTTCTACTTAGCTGGTCTGCAAGTGATGGAAGTGAATTCCTTTTGAGAGCTTGCATTCTTTTATCAATCAAGGGGCTCATGTCCCTTCATCTTTGCTTAATTTTAAACCTTAAGGTTGAGGTAATTCAATTATTCGTGCTATATTTCACCAATACTATTGAAAGGTAAATTTCATGGATATCATTATCTTCCTTGTTTTTCCTGTCGATAAGCCTTCTGATGCAAACATGAAAATGAAGTGGTTCCCTCTTTTTGAGTTTTAATAGCTACTAACTCACATTTGTCTTGTTTCAGGGATTGCATCGTTTTTGTATGGAGCACAGATTTAAGCTTTCAAAGGCATGTGTCCGTTTTCAGACTTGCATTCCTTACATACACGTTCTTCAATCTTCGTGGGTCTATCCCCAGATTTGAATGCACTTCCGTTTGTTGCTAAATCTTACATTTTTCTAAACAGTTGAAGAGAGTAACTGTAGGTTCTGTATGCTAAGTAAATTGTATAGCAATATACCTGGTCTTTATGGGCATATTGCAGATAATGTATAGTTGTTGAAGTTCTTATTAGTCCATGTAGAGCAATCGATGAATATAAGTTTCTTTTCTGTACAATTTCTTTGATGTGCTTTCAGCTATATTTGTGCTTGCAGATTGACCATGTTTTCCTGACTCGTGTTTGCTCTGAAACTACTGGGGGTCTTCCAGGTTTGCCTATAATCTCAAATTATTCCTGTATTCAATCTTATCAGGTGTCACTTTAGCTGGTTATCTGATTTTGTGTTTTTGGGTTATTACCTATGCTTATAAATCTTGATACAGGACTTCTTCTAGCTCTGGCCGAAATGGGTGGAACAGGATTAACAGTAAGTGGTATTTTAATCTCTCATGCACAACTTACTAAGGGAAGAGATTTATTGTAGAAATGTCAGTATATCACTGCAAGAACACTTGATATTCTTCAAATTGCTTATTAATGTCTGCCTGACGTCCCTCACACCAATTTGTTATTTAACTTCTGAAATGTTTGCTTCATGTATCAATTTGATCATATTTGTAAGGATTCAGGGAAAATATCTTGAAGTTTTCTACAAAGTGTTGTTTTCCTGCTATCGAGATGATTTCCTTTACACTAGGTGATTGATTAGCCCAAATAAATGGTGGAATTATATCACATACCTCAATATGCTCTCTCTTTGAGAAGTATAAAGTAAAGCCGAGCTACATACAATAGGTCCTTCTGTGCAGAATGTGCTTCTGAAAGAGCGTGTCTTTGGCCCTTTGTTGGACACCGAAAGGATGTGGGGGAATGGTGGCAGATGGCTCTGTGCTAGGCAGCTATTTCTTTGTTTTTTAGCATCTGATTTGGTTGTGACACTGAGAGCTAGAGCAGTTATGAGTAGCAAGGATGAGGTGCCATGCTCACAAACTCCGCATAAGAGTTGGCTGCTGTATCAAGTGCCAGTCAAATGATGATTAATTATCATGGATAGTAACTCAAGCATCTTGCCAAAGGAAAAAGAATTGGCTTGTTGACAGTTGGGTCCTTCAGATGGTTGTCTTTAAACTTACAGCTACTTGCCAGTCGGTGGTGGTAGAGGCAGGGTTGAGGGCAATCAGAGGTGGTAACCTGTTTTACATAAAAGTACATACATATATAAGGTGTGAGGGTAACCCATCAGACAGACATAAAAGTACAGATGCATGTAAGGTGTGATTATATGTACATGCAGTGTACGGTATATGGCAAGGGAGGCAATTGGCATGGGTAGCAAAGTCAGTTGATGAAAAGATTCAGTTGGAGTATTCCACAGCAAAATTGGCAGACTAGTTGGAAACATTAGGCAGCACATTATGGATATGCCCTACAACAAAGCATGTATGGAAATCTGACTAGGCTTGAGACATAATGGATTGGATATCTACAGACACATTATTCTTGAGCCATGGATTAGAGATCATACAGGATGCAAACTTATGTATTGAATGTTCTTAAGCTTTAGTCCAATCATTTTACTAATCGGCTGGCAAATGGTTCGCAAGAGTGGGTGGTATTCAATTTGAAAGATCTTGACACATTGTTTTTGGGAGCAATGTCGCCAAATGGAGATGAAAAGAGAACAGATAAGTCAAAGAACAAAGAGATCAAAGCTCAGACAGTTTTTCTTTCTTTCTTTCTTTTTCCTTTTCCCGGAACCAATGTGGATATCGAAAATCTATATGAAAGAAGGCTTTTCTGAGTCCAAGTGTGAATACCACTGAAAGTAGAAAGGCTGGTGGTAGGTGTAATGAGCTATGTAAGGTGAAAAATCATTGGCAGATCTCTGCTGTGATATGCCCAACAACTGTGCCAGTCCATAAGCGCAGGACTGTCATCCTATTTGGTGAAAAATATGTGCACATATTGAACTTCTCAACGATCGAATCCAGTGTTGATTTCATCATCATCTAACGAGCTTTTTCCAGCACCCTAAAATTCAAAGAAAATTCCTACCATCAGCCCATCTCAACCTGAGATTCCCATTGAAAGGACGTTCAAGTCTTCTTGACTCATCCAAAAGTGTTATGTTATCAGCTTGAGAGATCAAAGGCCACAAGCAGCTAATACTGATGCAAATAAAGGATCTGATTGAGCAAAAGTTCTGGTGGCAGCTGAAATATATATCTAGTCTGCAATACTATTTTATTTTTGCACTTTTGAAACACATTGCTATTTGTCTAATAAAGCACAATTCTTTGATCCTTTGAAGAAAGGCTTGAGAAAGCAACCTTTATCCAATCAATTAGTCTAGATGTGATCTGCAACTTGTTTTGTTTTCCAAGAAGAGAAGACTGTACTAAATGAAACAATACTGGATCCCTATGGGAACAAATAGAGGGATACATGCTCCTTGGCTATCTGCTCAAGGGAGAGATCTTACACCACGCTGGTAGATAACAAGGTTGGTTGTCTATAATGCCAAAACCATGCAAGAAACTCCCAAGTTTTGAAGGCCTCTTCCCTCTTGCTCATGGTATCTAAATTGCCTTGCAGGCGCTCTCATCTAACCTTCAAGGTGTGAATGATCTTTGTCACTACATCACTACATCACTGACATGGTATCTACATCACACTACATCACTGACATCACTGACATTTAGATACAATGAGCAATTTAGATACCAAAACCATGCAAGAAATCCCTCAATGCAAGAAGATGCCAAACTCCCAAGTTTTGAAGGCCTCTTGCCCCTTGCTCATGGTATCTAAATTGCCTTGCAGGCACCCTCATCTAACCTTCAAGGTAAGACTATTTATCATTCACACCTTGAAGGTTAGATGAGGAAGGCAATTTAGATACCTCGCAGCACACTACATCACTGAGATTGGTCTCCTCTACAAATCTGTTAAGCAGGACTGAGTAATGCCATGTTTGAATCCTTATTCAGTGGCTTTAGGTATTGTTTGCGAATTGCAAATTTCTGTGTCATTTTGCCTCAATTCAGTTCACCCTTTGAAGTATCCAGCACTGATACTGTGCTGGTACAGCCTGTCATCATCAGTTACAGTTCACTGTGGGTGTCCAGCATTGCATCTACTGCTGTCTCAGGCACCTCATTGCAGTCCTTCGTATGATACACTCCATCATCCTCCCTGCTCCGTAGAGAGCCTTTGGCTGTTGGACAGTCTCAGCTCTGTGAGCTTACATTCTATTATCATTTTATAGTCTATTGAGTTATTTATATTGATCTATTTTGGAGTTCATTGTTAGTCAGTAGTAAATACTGTGTTTTCTACTTTACACTTTCCTTACATGGCATCAGGGCCTGGTGCTTTAAATTCTCCAATCACTGTAAGCCTAGGTTTGACAGAGAAATACAAACTAACATGTCTCAACCAAGTTCTCCCAAATCCAACTTCATGGACACATTAGCTCTGCAGTCACAATATGCTTGTGGAAATCTGAAGTCATCGATTGGGAGAGAGAATATATGCGGAGATTGTTGGGTATCCATTACCTTCATAGGCAGAGTTGGTATCAGGTTCATATGTGCTTCCAAATGATGAAGGGTCTGAAGATATGCTGGGGTTTGCATTGGGAAAACACAGAATGTATGAACACGACTAAAACACTAACTCATACAAAAACATAAAATAGAGAAGAAGGAACTCTAAAGAAACTGAATGAATACTGTAAATGAATGAATGTTTATGCAAAATGCTCAAAGGTAGAGCTGTCCAAGAGCTGATGGCTCTTGTGGGAGTGGGCCAAGGGAAGTATTGGGAGTGTGGCATCCACCAGACATGGATATTGAGTGCTGTAACCACTAGCTGGACCTGAGCAGAGTAGGTAAGCACCAAAAACGCAGCCTATAGGAGTGTGTCGGAGGAGCAGGTGGCCTCTAGAAGTAGTACGGTAGCAGGGCAGTGCACAGTTGGGGAAATTATCCAATGCACGAGAAGTGATCAGCAGATTGTTGCCCGGTTGTATCAGAAGCACAGGCAGAACAGGTTGTGAAGATGATCAAGATGCTGATGTCACTCGACGGCATCAAAATGCAGCAGATGGGCGCTTCCAGAAGGCAAGACGATAGCTGGAAATAAGGCACTAGGTTGTAGATGACACAGTGAAGGGGTGGAAGGTGTAGACTGAGTGGGGGTGCTGGACTAACTGTAAGTGATTGAGCACACCATCTATTTATTGAACACAAAAACTCTTTCTAAGCATTAAAGTTTGAGTTTTTGGGCTGTTTAAGTGTGCTAGTTAAGGTTTAATGCAAAATGCTCCTTTTTTAGCTTAACAGGGGGCAATGAACATTGTCCCCCTTTGACCAAAGAATTGATACAGATCATGGAGGTCCAACTTTGACATGATATAGGAGATCCCCAGGGTTGTTGAAAGGTAATGCCTTGGTGAAGACGACTACAACATTGTCCCGAGTCACTACAACATTGTCCCGAGTTAGGACATACTCCAGTTGTAGTGCTCCTAGCTCATTTTTCTCTTCAACTGCAATGTGATGGGTCCTCAAAGGGAAGACCGGATTGAGACTTTAGAGCCAAGGCAATGACACTTTGGCTAGTGAAGTAGACAACCATGGGCTGACCTTGGGAATGCCCTAACTCTTGATGAAGCTGGACAGATACATTGTATGTGTCAACATTGCTGACTAAATTGAATGTGACTAATAAGCTCTTGAATAATAGCATCAAAAGAAAGGGAATTATTCTCTATGTGATCATGGAAAAGGACTGTAATCATGGAATCACACCTCGAATCATCATAAAAAACATCAATCTCAAGTCAACGCCAAGCATGAAAGGTAGAAGCCAATGAAATGTTAAAAAGAGGAGTAGAAGTAGATGAAGGTATGCTCTTAAATACGATTCATACCATAGGTGAATAGGCTTACTAGATGGAGTAATAAGAACAGAATGCGCAGGCTATAGTGGAGTGATGGAGCGCATAGGCAAAATCTATTGAACTAGTAAAAGAGGGACAAGGGGCGAGGGAGGAAGGGTAGGTGCTGGAATAGAATGGGTAGAATGACTTTCCACAATTGGGAAAGGAATTGCGACTCATGAAGAAGAGGGTAGTGTATCTTGTGAATTGCGACTCATGAAGAAGAGGGTAGTGTATCTTGTGAAGATGGAAAGATGGAACATTCATGCTTAGTCAACTTTGATGTGTGCTTGGAGAAGATAGCCTGATTGCTGTTGGCCAATGACCAAGGGTCCTTTGAAGAAGGTGAATTTTGATGAGGCTCGGGAGAAGATGACGATGGTGTGGTTGGCTGCCAACATGGGATAGCTGTGGCGGAGGGTGGAATAACATGAAGAAACTTGCTTGCTTAAAAGGACATGACTAAGATATACTAATATAAATTGTGTAGACAAAAGCTGCACCATGCAAGATAAAAGCATGTTGCAGAGCTGTACTAGATGGAGCAACATAGAATCAAAAATGTCCATGGAGGGCATGTGTGCAGGGTCTCGTGGTTCTATGTCCAGTGGTTGAAAACTTGAAGAAGTCTGACAATGATAATATTCTGTTTGTGTGCCTATGGGATTGAACTACTTATGTTTATGCTGAATACATACTATTTGTACACATTTGTAATGAAGTTGAAGTCGATTTCACACCTCGGTTAAAGTGAAAAGTGTCAAGAACATTCAATGGGCAGCAAAGTGGGCAAGATTAGTGACCCTGGGCAAGTTCATGAGGTGGATTGCAGAGTGAATGACCTACATGCCTGATCCCGGATTTTGTGCCACAAAAAGCTGGCACAAACAAGCTGCCTACTGCTGGGGAAAGTTGCAGGGAAAAAGCACTAAGTTGCTGGCCTAAATCAAGGAGAAAGCAAGGGAAAGACTAGATGAGAACAGGGAGAAGCTTTTGATGCGGAAAAGAGGATTGGTGTGGAAGCTTTGTGACTGCTATGGACTGTTCTAGACGGATTCCAGGCTGTCTACTGCTGTTCATGAAGATCTTTCTTTGATATACCTTGAATCTATGTCTGAATATAGCACTTCGCTGTCCGGAAGAGAGGAATTTTGAGGACTGTTTTGAGGCTTCTTGATCTACTGCTGTAGTAGGTTGAGAGATTGAATCTTTGGGCTGAAAGAAGGGTACTTTGAAGCTCCAGAATGTCTGTGGCTCAAAAGTAGATGCATTTTTGTTGCTTAATCCCATATATGATGAACTCTAATGCAGATGGGCTGATTATAATCGGGTTTTACTAAGCCATAGCCTTAGTTTATGGTCTCTATGTTGATGCATATGCTCCAGAAGAGTTGAGCCACAAACTCTTATGTGATAAATTTAGTCTATAGTTGGGTTTTCTTTGTCTCTTGGATTTCAGTTGTTTAATACGTTCTACTTCTACATAACTTCTTTCCTGTATGCTACGAACTCTTCTTACTTGGGTCCTGGCAATTTTCGGCCGTACATGATAAATCGCCAACATCTTTAGCAAACTCAACATGAAAGGCTGAAGGAAGCGTTTTGCAATATAGGGAATGCTATAGGTATATCTGATGATGTGGAGCAATTGCTTTAAACTTTTACCATGTATTTGCAGCAATAGTAGCAACAATAGTCTTATACTAAACATGAGTCTGATCTAAAGCATTGCAGGTTGGTTGATGTATTTGTGACTTTCATCAGCTCCAGCTAGTCTGTTGAGCATGAGCACTCTGTTGTAATCAGTTTTTTTGAGTAATATAATCAGCCACATTTTACTTGCAAAAAAAATGCATTGTAGGTTGTTGAAAGCCAAGTAAAGCTGTTTGATGGACGGAATGTATCGAATTACTTGAAGGTGTATGCAGAGAAATTGGATTTTTTTGGAATATCTGCAAATCAGATGAGTCAATATTTTGTACGCCTTGCAGTTCATGAATTGAAACCGTACATAAATGAAATCTATGCAAAAGGACTTTCATAGAATGATTTCAAGAAAGTACTTAAAGAAGAATACTTTATTGAAGATATAGGATTGGTTACTAGAAGAACTTTCATGGAGTGGGTTGCAAAACCTACCTAAAGGTTGGCTACTCTAGAGAGTTATTGTGTAAGTTTGAACACTGATATGATCAGTTGGATAATACAGAGTAGCAAGCTCTAGCATTGGAAAAGATAGAGCTGTTTTTTTAGTTGGTAGATCCCGCACTATAGTTGAGCCTTGAAGAGCTCTTGGAGGATGAAAGCATAAAGCAAGGGCTGAAGATAGATTGACAGGATGTTAAAGATGTCGTATCTATGCTTGTCGAGAGATAAGGAAGAAGAGCCATGATGCATGTTGAGGCTATGCCTTCAGCTTCAAGCAAGGTAACTGAGCATGCATGTAAGCAGCCGGTTTCTATTGTAGCTCCAATCAAAGATGATGTGATGGATGAATTGGTAAAAGGCACGTGTGACTTGCAACTGAAGCTTGTGAAGTTGGAAGAAAAAGAAAGGTCTACAAGACCAAGGGCTTTGATTTGAGAAGGCTTTGTGCGTAGATGTGTCTGGTGTGATAGCGTGGAGTATAAGCGCATAGATTGCAAGATGTATAAAGATACACTGGATAAGAATCAGATTTCCTTTAATAATGGTTAAATTCATCTATGTGAGATAGGATTAACACTCAATCCAAATTTTGGAAAGGGTGGAATGCAAAAGTTAGTAGATGATATGGCTGTGAAAAATACATATGTTGTAGTTGAAGCTACAACCTTTGGTTTACAGATTGAAAAAGATCTTGGTTATGTATCTATGCTTGGTTAGAAGATGGAACTTTGGACATATGCTATGTAGACTATCGAGAAATGAAAAATTCCTAGGGAGGAATTGAATGAGGCAAAACTGGTTAGGATGCTCCAATGGATTCTTTCTCTGTTTATGTTTACCTTGTTAAGTCTCAAAACACAAAGGCTATTGTGGAAGAAAAGAGAAAGAGAAAAGATTGGAAATCCATGTATGTCAAAAAAGAGCAACGAAGGTGAGTGGTAGGTTTGACTCTGATCAGCCTCCACCTCTTGCTAGGCCTTCATGTGAGCATACTGTGGATTATGTACCGAAGTAAAAAAAGAAAGAACATGTTAAACCAAAGAGAAAACAACCAGGCTATGAATTCCAGTCAAATATAGAGGTTGCCATTGACTTGAAAAATGTTCTTGAAGAACAGATATTGAATAGTAAAGTGGAATTTACGTTGGGAGAGATTCTTGGCATTGCCAATTTCATGAAGAGATCATTGATATCCTTAAGAGAAAATGACAGTCTGTTGGGGATCTAACACATGCTATGGTCTAGGGAGAAGAAGAGCCAAGATTGCAGGGTAATCAAACAGTGCATGATGATGATGAAGGTGCTGAAATTGTTATTGCTGATACTGAAAATGTAATTGTTGATCAAAGAGATTGCAAGTGTAATACCAAGAAGCCATTATACATGAAATCATTGGGCTCGCACAGCCATCGAGATGTTAGTAAAAGTTGGGGATCTTGAGACACCTTGCATGGCTCCTAGGGATTTGTATGCAGCTTGTCCTAATGTAAAGATTACTATTGGGGATGTCCAAGACGAACAACACTTCTTTGTTTAGGATTCCTCTTGGTATCCTATCATCCTTGGGTAGACATATATTATAGCTAGTGTATAGAGACAAAGGTGTTAGATAATGGTTTAACATATGCAAGAATTAGAAGTTGTGATAGCAAGTTGGTTGTACAGTTTCTTACTCTTTGTGTAAATTATGCAAGAAATTGTGATACTTTGAGGGATTATCCTTTGCCTCCTAATGCAAAAGAGTTCAGGATGCTCATGAAACAATGGGTTTTCAATAGGTATCATTGTAAAGCGAGACTATGATGGTGCAAGATGGAAAAAAGACTCGCCTCAAATAGTAGGTTTAGACCCTTTTTCTACAAATTGTATTGGATTTTCAGCAAAAAGTACTGTATGTTTTCAAAGGGTTGAAAATATGAATAGGGATGAAAAATAGTATGTTTTTTGGGCATAGAAAGACATGAAGAGGCATTGATTATTTCAAGCTGAAGAACACATATTTGGAATGTATGATGGGCTATCTCATATTGACATGATGACTGAATTTTAGCTATGCTGAAATCTGGCCTGAAATCTAAAAATAACATAGTACAGGTATGTTCTTTGGATATTTACTAGGTGATAGTATAGATTGTGAAGTAGGAATGTATATGCTCATATGAAAGGGTTGAAGTAAAGGTTGACAGGAAGTATAAGACTGTGAAAAAAAAGGTTAACTTGTTGTACTACCATTGCTTCTAGATAGTGAGGAGATAGATTAAATTGGCTTCTTGTTAGCCGAATTGGAGAGATCCAAAAGGGATTGGACATTGATATATTGCAGTCTCTCTGAAGGAACTGAAAATTGGATGTGATGACTTTCTTTCACCTACAGAGAAGCAATGTTTTGTGGATATGTTATCTAGACATTTGGGCCACATGATATTGGTTGCGTGGATCCATGAAATGTTGCACTTATAATCATTTTCATTATTTTGTATGTACCTTGGAACTTGCGGCCGATTCTTGTGCCAAAGACTCATTTGCCTAAGCTAATTGACTTATTGAATGAAAAGATTAAGATGGGAATTTTAGAGCCTTGTTCAGGTCCTTATTCAAATAGGTGGTCTAGAGCGCCCAAGAAAAATGGAACATTGAGATTTATTCATGATATTTAGCTAGTTAATAAAGTGACCATTAGGAATGTAGGAGTAGGCCTTGTTGTGGATGAGTTTGTAGAGGCTTTTGCTAGGAGAGCTATATATTCTTTGGGTGACTTATATTCTAGTTATGATAAGTTCTAGTTGGCAGTAGAAAGTAGGGATCTCACTATCATGATGACACCATTGGGATTAGTGGGGATGTGCACTTTACCACAGGGGCCAACAAATTTTGTTGCTCACATGATGAATGCAATGAAGAAAGTATTGTGGGATTACATACCACATCTTGCTATGCCTTTTCTGGATGATGCGCTAATAAAAGGGTTCATGGAAGAGAATAGAGATGAAGAATTGGATGAACATGAATATAGAAGAGCTGTTGTAGAGTACATTGCTGACTTTGAAAAGATCTTGACTAGATTGACAGATATGAATCTATAAGGAAATGCTCTACCACGGAGAACACAAAAAACAATTGTACAATGCACAACTCGATAAAGAACACAATAGGGTTAGGGAAACTCAGAAACAACGAACACAATGAATAAAAATGAATGAATACTGAATAGAATATAATGCTCAATGCAGCAAACACACCATGCAGCAAAGAACACTAACTCCCCAATTCCCATGTCTCGAGGACTAGGGCAAAGAGTATAAGTTGGAGAGACTATCTAGTGAATAATACTGGCCCCAAACTCCCATGGCAAAGAATGTTGCCCCCCAAACTCCCATGTCTCGAGGACCAAGGAAGAGAGTATGAGCTGGAGAGAGTGTCATACTTTGACAGATCTTGAAATGCAGCAAGCAGCCTCTAAGGATGTCTGGTAGCAGCAAATGCAGCACGTGTGGCCAGATCAATGATGTCATTTGGGCACACTGGGGCTCAAACAGCAAAACACAGCTTTGAGTAATGATGTGGCAGGCTGGGCGGCACTTGGGACAGCAAAACACAGCAGAATGCTGACGTAGCGGGGCTGGCAGTGAAAGTGCAAGCTGCTTTTGAAATTTGGTCGTACATCAGTAAATGCAGTCTGCTGATGACATGGACAGGCTGGCAGGTACAAACGGAGCAATCAGCAGTGTAGATCAGGTTGCATGCTGCACACGAAGGCTGGGAGGTAGCAAACAGCAGTTGCCTACACCTAGGAGGGTTGGAAATCAGGTGCCAATAAGTAGAAAGTGATGGGCTGCATGGCCAGCAGCTGGGCTGAGATGTCCTCTGCGTAGGGGGTGTGGACAGCTGAGATAAGTCACTTATAAGTTGCAAAGACGAGATTGTGGTTGAGTGGAGGGCAGCATGCCTATGTTTAGAAAGTTTGGGTCCTCCCAATTAGGGTTTGTGTTTATGGAATATAGATGCTCTCTAGGAGCACATTTTTTTTAAATAAAAGGTTTGATTCATTAATTAATTGAGTTTAGGGGCTGTTTTAATAAAGCTAATGCATTTTTAGCTCAACATCCCCTCCTAAGCCCAAAACTGGTTACTAGAACTAGAAAGGGATTGTACTTTCCCAAGTCCAAATTTTCTTTTTTTGTACCCCAATGCATCCCACCTCAACGTAGCCAAGGTATTAGACAAAGGGTGTATGTCATCCGCCCAGTGACCTACTAAGATTACAGAGGCAATGGTTATCTTACCAAGGGAGCCCAAGTGATCATCCCGGAGAGACCAAGGCATTAGATAAAGGGAGCTCATTGGTTGCCTAGTGGGTTCTTGGGACTTGTGAAGGTGGATGGAACCACAATGGACTTTTTTTTTGGGAGGGTTTTTGGTTGTTTCGAAAAGATTTAATATTAAGGGAGGGTTTCCAATTAGTTTTCGTCCTATTGAGTGCTCTATGCTCTTATGGGGAAAATAAAGGCATGGTTAGAGACCCAAGACTTTCATAAAACAAGCAAGCTACCATTGGGTGTTGGTGACGAAGAAAGATATGGAGGATATGCGTGGGAAGCAAAATGATAGGTGGAAGCGAGCTAGGCAAGTTGAGCAAGCAAGGAAGATTGGCCTTGGAGACTACCATGTGAGTAGTTGCAAATATGGTGGATCTAGAGTCGATCACTCCAAAAGAGTGAAAATGAATAAATGTGCTTAGATATATGCTTACAAGAACAGAATGATGATGCATTGGAGCTATGTAAGAGGTAATGCAAGTGAGTATGCTCATGCAAAATGCTATGCAATGGTGCCACTTGGACAATGCCCTTCTAGGGAAGTTGCTCACTTGCCCAAGCATCCTTTTACAATCATGGTCATCTAGAGGAAGTGGATAATGATACAATGAACAAAATAATAAATGTCTATGAAGCAATAATGATCCAAAATCCTGTCACCCTCGAGAGAAGAAAGTCACTCCCTCTCAATGTGAAAGTGAAAGTCAGAAGGAATCATCTTATCCTCGGTTAAAATGTCTAAAAACTTGCTTGATGAAGGTACAAACTCTAGGTGAATAATGCTTAACTCAACGTGCTCTTTGATGAAGTGGTAGTGGATTCCAACACGCTGTATCCATGGTTACTAGCCATTGCTATGGTACTTTGGTTGTTGTAGTAGTCAGTTGAAGAGTCACATGGAAAGTGTAAACCAACCAGTAGTCTCCTCAAGTAGATGGCCTTTGTGGTGCCATCAAAGAGGGATCGATACTCTAACGTAGCTCTGGAAGTAGCCATTGTTTCTTGCTTACGTCTTGACCAAGAAATGGAAACCATGCCTAAAGAAAGCACATAGCTATCGTGAGATGTCGAAATCTCCAACCTAGTCCAAATGAGTGTATCCCTGCAAAAGCAAACCAAGACCATAAGTCAGACCACAAGGAAAAGTACACTAAATATATCTCTACATTGCATACAAGCAATCCAAGGTGACAATTTAGGTGCATTGAAATATTGTCTAAGTAAAGAAACGGAGTATATAAGATCAAGGCTAGCATGAATCAACTAGAGAAGTTTTCCTACAACAGATCTATAGGTGTGCCCATTGAAGGGAGTATATAAGATCAAGCCTACCATGAATCAACCTGAGAAGTTTTCCTACAATAGATCTATAGGTATGCCCATTGAAGGGCTAATATAGGGAATCCTTAGCTAAGTGGACAGTGGGGTCAAGTGATTTTGGCCATAGGACGCGTCTAATCAGTGCAATACTATTTCACTATTTGAAGAGCGTGTTGAGCTAAAATACGCTTTACAACTAATTAGTATCTCAAAACATACCTAATTAATGAAAAATACAAATTTGATACGCGGTTCGAGAGAGTTTCAGTGGTTCTCCAAAACCCTAATTTTTTGGGGCACCCTTTAACATCTATAAATAGACACGCTGCCCACCATTCAATTTCATTCTTTCAATGTAGATTTCAGCCATTAGCCTTCACCCACGTGGCGGTCCATCCTTCTCGACTGCTGTCACCCCTCTATCAGCCCTTATAGTGCTTGGTGCCTTCCACCTTGGCTATTACCCACTGTCTAGCATCCTTCTTCCTATTGCATTTGGACTCTTTTGCCATTGTCAACACATAGTCTGCCTTCTCCATCTTGTGTTTGGACACTCCTCTACCAAGCAATAGTTGACACTGATCTCCCACATCTTCCGGCGACCTTTTGCTGCTTGTGTTTGGCCTTCACCCTACCTCGTGGTATTTGGCGACCTTTCGCCTTCTCCAGGCGGCCCTTCTACTGTCGCGTTTGTAGCCTTCTCTTGTCACCCACATCATTAGGTATTATCCACAGCTGTCATCTTAGTTCCCTTACTGGTAATCAACATTTGGTGTTTCCTGCACTTTGCACTCTGACAGGTGGTCACACTACTTGGGATCCGTCTCTGGTGGGCATTACTCTTTGACACTACAATGCTTTGCCCTTGGGCATTCTATACACTCTTACATTGATTTACAACATTCATTCACTTCAGAGTTTTTTCTCTCTGTGTTTGTCTGTGTTTGAGTTTTGAGTTTTTGTGTTTTGTGTTTGGGGTTTGAGTTTTGCTTGTGTCCGTTTGAGTCTTTGTGTTTAAGTCTTGGTCATACATGCTGTGTTTCCTCAGTGCAAACTCTAGCATATCTTCACATGGTATCAGTGCTAGTGCTCTCCTAAAGAGTATCGTGTGGTGATTGTGGGAACTAGTCTTTGTGCGAGACTCACACGTGACTCGATTCCGACTTATAATGTCTTAGGCACCTTCTTCTAGGGATCCTATGATGTTCTATCAGGGTTCCATCATTGGAGGCTTTGAGAAGGTATTATGGTCTCGAGGAGGAGATAGACACACCTTCACTTTTACCATATTTTTTTTCTCGTTTTGGTCACCTTACAGATGAAGAGTTTAAGGAGTACTTGTGCATCACGTATAGTTCAGGTTACACTCCTCCAACAAGTGCTACTACTCCGTCTAGACCAATTGGTGAGACTGGCCATCTCTCTAATCTTGGAGGGACCATGACATTCGGTGCATTTGGTGATCCATCTCCTTTATCTTAGCCAAGCCTTGTGTTAGGTTTGTATAATCCTTTTGAGTCGTATGAGCCAAAACCCTCTCCTGTTTCTTCCTTTGTTGTGTAGGATCCAGATGATTTTCAGTATGTTAACTTTAATAGAGGAGGTTTTCGAAGAAAATACCTTGCATCAGGTATATCTCTGTCATTTGTTTCATTTGAGCAAGTAAACCGCACTTCTTAACTCCCCTCCACATGACCTTTTAGATGCAAGGATATACATTCTCTACTTATGGACTTTTATTACACATCCCTTGGGTTATTTCTACACAGAGATTTCCATCCTCTGCTCCCCATGTCCCTATCCGTGCACCTTGGGCTCGAGAGGCGATTACCATGTCCATATCCAGTCCGCCCTTGTCCATATTTAGATCCGCTATGCACATTTCTTGTATGCATGGTGGGCACTCTAGGATTCCTTTTCAAGTATACTGCGCTCCCCCACCCTATCTCTCCTATTTACCCTATCACCATAACATATCTTCTCCATCTCCTAGCGCTACCACTCTTGTTGCAACGACCAAAAATGCCTTCATGGATAAGACTCGTTTTAATGGGTCCAATTTTACCACTTGGTGGAACTTCATGTAACAAGTGCTTGAATCCCAAGGACTTTGAGACATTGTCATCGGTACCAACCAGAACCTTGATTAGCTCACCCTAATCACATCCATCAATGGCGAGCCCACAATGCTACGACCAATATTGAGTTAATGTGGGGGTTGCTTTCTTAATTTCACTCTCAATTACAACATTTTTCCGTCACATCTGAGCATGGAAGTCATCTCATTGACCGCTATGTGGCTCAAGATCGCACCAACATATCAATCTCAATTTTGAGCTTCAGGAGTTTTCTATTAAGAAAGAGAGACGTTTGAAAGTCAAGTTAGCTAAATATCAATGGTTACTTGCCAAGTTTGCCACTATTGGCTCCCCAAAGCTCGTCGACAATCAACTTACGTTCTTCTTGAACAAGTTGCCCGACTAATACTTCCATTTTATCCAGCACATTATCTCACTTTCTAGATTGCTGACCTTCTATGAGTTCGAGTACCAGTTCTTGCGTTACGCGAGGTTGCATGATCAAGTCCACAAGAAGCCCTCCACACACATGCATTCAGAGGGGTGAGGGTTGATTGCCTCTTCTTCGAGATGGAAAATCACCAGTGGCAAGAACTCGCAAGATTGGAAGGCAAGCAAAGCCAAAATAAGGGTGACACCACTTTCTTCGACGGAATCAAAGAAACACAACCCCTTTGGCGGCAAATTCTAAAGAACTACTGCAGACTACTGTGACTGTCTCCACTCTGGCTGGTTAGTCCAACGGGGCTACACCTTCTACTATTGCACCATCTGCTCCATCTGTCCTAGCTGCTGCTGGATATGTGGCACGCGGACAGTTTCAACAGCCTATCTCCTTCACTACTCCTAAAGGATCAGCTAATTGGTCTGCTAGTGACTCGCATATTGCACTTTACGCATCCATTCCTAGGGCACCCACTGCACTTTCTAGGACACCTTTTCCACCTCGCCATACGCAATGGTGGCCACACACTTGGCCTTTCTCTTTTTAGACTTTCATTGCATACTTACCTAATCATTGCATTGCACAACTTTTCTTTCTTTTATTTTTAGTTTTTTTAAAGAAGCATCTCACTACTCACCTTTGTGTGTGCAAATTTTGATATCTTTTGTAGGGTCTTGTATTTTAGTGTAGGGCTTACATATAGGCTTGTACGAGTCCTTTTTGAGCTGGAGGTAGGAGATGCACACCGTTCCTTTCATGGTTCCATCTACTTGGAGTTTTGCTCTTCTACCAACATGGAGTCTTTCTCTTGCATGCCGGATCGTGCAACATCTCTCTTGATGCTATCATGGCGCTGTCTTCTATCCTCGCTCTTCTAGTAGCAATGCTTCATCATTTTCATCCACATGGCACACGAAGCTCGACATCCTCAAGCTCCTCTTCCTTCTTCGGCATCGACATCCAGGTTGAGAGGGGTCCTCTACCCTTTTTGGTATTCTACAGGTTTCAACACTTGTCTATGACATTGGCCTTTCCTCTTGTTGTACATTTTCTTATGCATTGCATGACTTCATCATCTTTGTACTAAGGTGCTTGCGCAAGTGAACAATTTTCCCATGAGGGACATTGTCCAAGTGGCACCTACTGCATGAGCATTCTTCACCATGCAACGTATTATGCATCCCATTGTGCAAAGCACCACTGGCCAGATTCTAAGCTGTTTTTAATACCGGATTATACCACCATTTTTCTCCACATGAAACCTCATCACCTTTCCGTTGTCATTGACATCCTCGAGTAGTTGGGTATGTTAGTACTGTTTTGTGATGGGTTGGGTGTACCATCTCTATTCCTATCTTTTAGGTATACTAGTATTGTTTTGTGATGTGTTGGATGTACCATCCCTATTCCTGTCTTTTAGGTCACTGTTACTTGATGGGCCGCTACCGCTAAAATTAGCTTTCTAGAAAAAAAAAAGTTCAATGTGGTTCTATCCACCTTTGTAGGGCTTGATAGGCCACTGGGCAAGCGATGTGCACCCTTTGTCCGATGCCTTGTCCTCTCTCGAGTGACTACTTGGACTCCCCTGGAAAGATAACCATTGCCTCCGTAGTCTTAGTAGGCCATTGGATAGCCAACGTGTACCTTTTCTTTGATGCCCTGGCTTCTTTGGGGTGGGACGCCTTGGGGTAAACATTGCTCGTCTTTCTTATTAGGCTTAACTTTGGGCCTGAGAGGGGGGTGTTGAGCTAAAACACGCTTTATAGTTGATTAGCATCTTTGAAACATCCCCAAAACACACCTAATTAATGAAAAACACAAATTTGGTATGCGGTTTGAAGAGAGTTTTGTGGTCCCCCAAAATGTAATTTTTTGGGGCACCCTTCAACATCTATAAATAGACAGGCTACCCACCATTCACTCTCATTCTTTCAGTGCAAATTTCAGCCATCAGCCTTCACCCACGTGGCAATCTACCCTTCGCGAGTGTTTCCACTCCTTCACTAGCCCTTGTAGTGCCTGGCACCTTTCTTCCTTCATGTTGCCCATTGTTTGGTGCCCTTCTCCTTGCTGCATTTAGACTCTTCTACCATCTCCACCACATATTTGCCTTCTCCAACTTGTGTTTGGACACTCCTCCACTAGGTGACAATTGGTACTAATCTTCCAGACTTTTCGGCAACCTCCCGTTGCTTGTGTTTGGTCTTCACCCTACCTGGCGGCAGGTGGTGATCTTCCTCCTCCAGGCGGCCCTCCTATTGCTGCGTTTGTATCCTACTGCCCACATTATCAGGCATCATCCACAGTTGTTGCCTCAGTTCCCTGACACTTTGGCGATCAATGTTTGGTGTTTCCCACACTCCGCACTCCAAGTAGTGGTCACAACACTTTGGATCCGTCTCCGATGGGACGTCACTCCTTGACATTGCATTGCTCTGTCCTTGGGCATTTTGTACATTCTTACATTCATTTGCAACATTCATTCACTTCAGATTTTCTTCTCTTTGTGTTTGAGTTTTGAGTTTTGAGTTTTGAGTTTTTGTGTTTTGCATTTTGCATTTAGGGTTTGAGTTTTGCTACGTATAAGAGAATGTAGTTGATCTCCTTTGAAGTGATTTGTACATATAGGTTTAGGCCATAATGGGTAGAATTATAGCCATGAGTTCCAAGGAACTGATCCATTCTATGGAACCAAGAACGCAGTGCTTGCTTCAACATATAGAGAGGTTTCCTGAAACAAAAGACCTTATCTTTACGGTCAACAGTAGAAAATCTGGGAGGTTGCTCCACATAGACTTCCTTCTTTGAGAAACCATTCAAGAAGACACTTTTGACATCCATATGATAAATCAACTAATCGTGATGGGTCTAAAGGTCTTCTCATAATCTATGCCATGTTTTATCAGAAACCTTGCATGACAAGGCAAGCTTTGCATTTATCCAAAGTTCTATAAGCTTTTAATATAGTCCTAAAGATCCACTTGGTCTCGAATCTTGATGACCTTCTTGTAGCTTGGACGATCATCCAAGGTCCATGTCTCATTTGGTCAATGCTCGCAAGCTCCTTTTTCATGGCCTCTCGCCCTTAAGGATGCTTCAGAGCCTTCTGTGAACTCATTGGCTTAGAATGTGCTATATAATTTGCCATAAGCATAGACACAAATGATATACTGGGTGCAAGCAAGGCAAATGTTGCAGGGTTCATAAAAAACGATATCTCTCTTGACAATCACCTGACAATCACCTTGTTTGTTTGAGGAGTGATCAAACGATAGGCTTTCGCCTTAGATGAGTAGTCTACAAAAAATAGGAGATTAACTCGAGGAGTGAGCTTTCCTATTTTATCATTAGGAGTGTGTGTGTACGCATGATATCAGAAGACTTTGAAGTGGGAAATAATAGGGGATTCCTAAAAAAATGCCTCAATTTGATTATGTACAAGCAACATCCATGAAGAGAAGTAGGTGAACACATTAGATTTATGCTTTAAGAAATACATCCACATGTATCTAGAAAAATCACCCACTATCAAAAAGAAGTACAACACGCTATTAAGGGTGGTAGTGGATGTAGGCCCACAAAGATCAACATCCATGTATCTAGAAAAATCACCCACTATCAAAAAGAAGTACAACACGCTATTAAGGGTGGTAGTGGATGTAGGCCCACAAAGATCAAGATGGATTAATCGAAGAGGCACCTTAGCTTTGTGTGGTAATCGAGGAAAGGGTCCGTGGTGCTACTTCCCAAGTTGACAAGTTTGGTAGACATACTTCGACAATTTTAGTTGGGGAAGGCCTTTAACCATTTGATGGTGTGATAGCTCATAGAGCAAGTCATACCCAAAGTATCTGAAGTGATAGTGTCAAAGGTGCTTATTGTTTGTAGGATCTTTTGTGGTGCCTGAAGCCTAGAAGTGATGGAACTGTGAGTTCTCAATTGTTAGTTGGGAAAGAAGTTGTCATTTGGTAGAGGCCACTAGGCTGTGCCTCATTGCGAGCAATCACTGAACCAATTTAAGCGTCTATGACCTTGACTTTGGCTGTTGTAAAAAATTGATCGCTCCAATTGATAAAGTTGTTGAACGGATAATAAGTTCACCCCATTTTGAGGGACATAATATACATTGTCCAGCGAGACAAGATCGCAACCCTTGTGAGTATCAAACTTGATATGACCTAGACCATGGATCTTGATCGGAAAGTCATGCTTTTACTGACAAGAATCATTTTAACGGGTCTAACTACACCACTTGGTCGAAGAATAGTGGGAACACTTGGCTGACCACTATGCGGCTCACGATAGGACCTGTTGAATTAATCTCAACTATGAGCTCCAAACTTTGCGAATCATTGACCGAGATAACCTTAAAGTCAAGTTGGTTGAGTATTGGCGACTTCTCACCCAATTTTCCACTACAAGGGCTTCCAAGTCTCCCGATGACGAGGTCACATTATTTCTAAACAAGATGCATAGAAAATACTTCATGTCTATGAGTGCTAGTTACTGTGTTATGCTCTGTTGTTCAATTAGTTTCATAGTGCTTCCTCCACAAATTAGGCTCTCCTCTCAGAGAAAGCAGTAAGAGTAAGGCAAGAAAAATCAAAATCAAAATCAAATCCAAAGACAATACCAAACTCAAAACTAAAATCAAAACCAAAACCAAGCTAGTGAGACCCAAGGAAACTCCAAGTCATCCTCGAAACCTGGGTGGCAGAATGTAGCCAATAAAAATCAGTATTGCCAACATTGTCAGAAGGCAAGCCATTTGACGAGTGTCAACAAAAGGTACATAACGCAAAAAGACTCAAACCCCTACTCCTCAATAGGGTAGTCCCTAGCAGGGGAGACAGCGTAGTGGCAACCAAAATCTAAGATAGTGATGAGGCCAGACCCACACTATCACCAATCAAGCATCATAGTCAGTATCATTCTCAACTCCAAAGGGCATGTCAGGCTACTCTGCTGGGCATGAGACTCACATTATCTCCGTGGAGACATCAGAGGCTTCGAGCTTAGTCCACATTCATAAGTTACCTCCCAAACAAGATGACCATAGAGACCTACTCTACCCGACCAAGCATGTCTCCTCCCATTTCCATTTAGATCGTGGATAGCGAAGCCACTAATCACATGACTTCCATTCATGACATGCAAATTCAGCAAATGCACCCTATTTGCAGTAGCTAGTATATGACAACTTGACATCCAAAGGGGCAGCAAAGGACTATGAGGAGGGTGGAAAAGCAATGAAGTTTGAGTCCTTTAGTGGTGCACAAGATAGATTGAAAGCTTTGACTTTCATTCAGCAATTTGATGCAGCCTATTCAAGGGAAAACTTCACTGAGTCCTCGAAGATTCGAAAGGTAGCCACTTTCTTGAAGGGGAATGCATTGTATTGGTGGTCCAGTCTTTTGATGCAAGGTAGAGTACCATCAATATGGATACAATTCAAGCAAATGTTTGCATTAATTGATTGACAAGTATCTTTGAGGTGGACATCATGACAGCTTGGAACAAGCTGGATGCTAAGAAATGCAAGAATTTGGAGCAATACAATAAGAAATTTTGGGATGCATTGTTGCCCATCACTTCTTATCAACCTGTACCCCTTCATGAGCAAGTGGAAAAATATGTTTGTGAGTTTTCTAAAGGAATCGAGGATTTTTGCATTAAATCCACTGTCTCTAGCATGTCTCAACTCATAGAGATTGTGCTATAGTAGATGCTTTGCTGCTTGGGAAGGATTTGAGCTTCCTAGAGAGTGGGGAGGAGAAGCAGAATAAAAAGTTGTTCAAGGTTGAGAAAAGGGGCAGATCTGAAAATCGTCCTGAAAAGAGGCGAAAACAACAAAGAAAGGGCTCGAAACATTGGCACGGCGTAGAGAATTGATGGCTGCAAATAAATGTTTCATTTGTGAATAGAAGGGTCACATTGCAAGGGATTGTCCCAATAGGCAACAATCTGGAAAATCAGAAAACCGAGGAGATTCTAAGGGAAAGAAGCCCAAAACATTAGTGGGATCGGTGTCTAATGTTGTTAATGATCAGCCCAATGATGATGCTATTGAGTTGTGGTGAGCATGGAGAAAAATGAGCGATTACTATACATTGATATTTTTTAGTAATGGTGCACGAGTCAACTTCATCTTTGTTGACATGGTAGCCCGTCTAGGCATCAAAGAGGATGAGATGGGATCCATGGGGGAAGTTGCAAAGCCCATCACACTGCTAATTGGAAAGCTTGTGGACAGTGAAGAGTTCTTCATTGCTTCACTTGAGGGTTGTGATGTGTTGGTTGATATGCCATGGTGTCATTGTATGCATGTAATGATTGATTCATATGCAAAAGAGATCACCCTTCAGCATAAGGTAAAGACGCTTACACTTGATACAAAGTTTAAAGGGGAATTGGTCCTTGTATGTGCAACTGCCATTTCTAAAGTAATGAAATATCATCTTTCTGCGTACTTAGTTTTTATTGAGGATAAGGATGAGAGTGAGAATATTGGGAATATGTCTAAGTTAGAGAAGGATCGCATATCATTTTTGAAAATGTATGTTAATTGCTTCTCTCAGTCACTTCTAAGGCAACTATCACCTAAATGGCTTGAAGATCATGGCATAGATCTTTTTTGGAAGTAGCTCACCTAATAAGCCACTGTAATATTTCAGCACAATAAAAGTTAGTTGGTTAGTTCGAAAGTTAGTTAGTTAATTAATAAGTTAGTAAGGTTACTAACTAAAGACTAACTAAGGTAAGAACTAACTAACATTAATAACTAATAATTTTTATTTAATTAAAAATATTTTATTTAGAAAAATCAAGAGTCGTAAATCTGATATTTTTCTCGGATTGACAAGGACCGTAGCCACCCTTCACGTAAATTACAACGTGAACGAGACTTATGAGTTATATTAATCATTAGGTTAATGTGTATAGTTTGGATGGTCCAAAAATATTAGATTTTGGGCAAAACTAGTATATTTTAGATATTGTAGATGTTATCCAAAAAAAAAGATATGGAGATTTCTAGAATTGGATGTCATTTAAAAGAAAAGACAAGTGATGTTTTAGTTAGTTTGGATATTTTATAAAAAGGAAAAAATAAAGAGAGGATTTGCGAAATCGCGCACACCGCGATCGCAGTCCACAGACAGAAAACAACACTTCGAACAGAGAAAAGAAGGAGTGAACTAAGAGCTTTCTAATCAAGTGTCTTGGAGTTTTACCCTCCTTTTGGAACCAATGGAACCATCAGATTTATGATCTGAGCATCAGATCATTAATCTTTCCAAGATCCCCCTCCACAAAGAGCTCCACTTTTCAGCCACAAGCCCTCTTCTCTAATTCACTATAAATATGAGTTATGGGAGAGGCATAAGGAGGCATAAGGAGACCCCGAAAGGCTGCAAGAGAGAGGGAGAGAGAGAGTATACCCCTCCAAGAGATTGTGAGAGAGAGAGAGAGAGAGAGAGAGAGAGAGAGAGAAGAGTTACCCTGAGAGGCTGCACAATTTCCCTCTATCTCGATCCTTGATTTAACCATCTTCTCTTTCACTCTCCCATCTCGAATCTATTCCACCTTCTTGATCTCTTAAGTCTACTTGTGGACGATGGCCTCCAAGCGAAGAATGTTGCGTGCGGATGACAATCCTACAACCAGCAACAGAGCTTCGGGCGAAGGCATCACTATCAATCCAATTGCGGTACCGGTTGTAAGTAATGTATTTTCAAATTGATAGATGCTTGTTTTAATGCTCGCAAGAGATGCATTAGGCTCCGTATCTTGTGGTACTAGAATAGGTCATTGAAAAGGATAAATCGCATCTCAAATATTCAAAGATGAAGTTTGTGAAGTGCTTGTATCAAAGGGAGTTAAATTGCACCTAGTTGCTATGTGATGAATCCATGCATAGCATAAGCAACATATGGGACACTAAAGTATTGAGCATCGATGAGTCTTTGATTAATCTTTACCGATGATAATATTGTTTAAAGTTCGCAAATGCATATACACAGTACATACATGGGAGAGATTATGTAAACTTTACATCGATGACATGCGACTCCTTGCCTTAGGAGAAAGGAAGATAAAGCCAATAAAAAATGTTGCATAGTAGGAAAATGCTAAAAGATAATTGTCACTTAGAGAAGAGGCATAACTGCTCTTGCTTGATTGATTAATTTGCATTGGAATGATAGGACTTACGTCATGTATAGTATTGGAACCTTTAGCATATGCCTTAGGCTAAAGGAGGGAATATTAAGTAAATTCTACTCTTTGGCCCCAAGGGGGAGAGTGAATATACGATGGAATTATTGTCGCGTCTATTATTGTATTGTTTGGGAAAAATACAATTAGTTTTGTTGGTTGAGTGAACAACACCCTAAATGTTTTTCTTTCAATCAAGGGATCGTTGCATTGTGATTTGGATAAATATTCCAAGGCTTGTGTTGATGGCAAATGCATAGCAGGGGTCTGTAATGACAAGTTGCCATGGGAATAAAGGAATGTTTTTCTAGAATGTGATTTAGGACTGATTGCTTTGTTTGTGCTTGATTCTTAAAGGATTTAATTAAGGAAGGATATATTGTATGGGTGGATCACCTCCATGATTGCACCGCGGATTAACCCGAGAGAGTGCTTGATTCTTAAAGGATTTAATTAAGGAAGGATATATTGTACGGGTGGATCACCTCCATGATTGCACCGCGGATTAACCCGAGAGGGCACTGCTCGATGCATGGGCCGAAGGTCGAGTGGTGAAAAGGCCAACCATGGGAATGATGTTTCGCTCCTAGACAGCTTGCGGGTCAGTTGGACACCCCTTGCTAGGTCTAGAATGGAGTTAAAGACCTACGTGGCTCCGAACATCTGGGCATGTTGGAAGATCCTTTTCTAGATAAAGGATTGAGTTTGTGGTGCCATGCGAATTGGACTACTTACTTCTGCAGGGCAGAAGGGATACTTTTGTTGGATAGAAGCGATACATAATTTCTCCTGTATGGGCGGGAGACAAAGATTAACTCGAGTTAATGAACTTGTTTGAATCTTGTTTATCATTAGATTGCTTTGCTCTGTTTTTGTGTCTGTGATATAAGTTATGCGAACGAATCCTATTACCTAAAAGGCTTAATTAATGAAGCTGAAAGTGTCACACATAAATGTGGTAGGACCTAATTAGAAAACTAAAGCTATTAAGAGAAGCGGGTGGGCGGAACCCCTGACGGGTCTGTCCTATGGCAGGGTGGTCCCAGAAAACTGGGAGGCTTCTCACAAGATTTTATCGTCGTTCGACCTTTAGGTATTGTTAGGTTAGAACCTGATTCATGCCGTTTTAGGGCACCAGAATGAGACTATACCCTATGGGCAGAGAGGTTGAGTAGCGCATCCCTCTCGTTTCCCATTCTCTTTGAACCAAGTGCGGCATGGGTGTGCTTCGGATTAGGTATCTTTGCGTAAAGTAGGATGTCCAGATCCGATGCTAGAATGTTGTTAGGAGACCTTGGCCACTAGGAGCCCAAATTTCAGGTCGATCCTAGTGGGTTCGGCCGTAAACGTTCTGTTGCGAGACGGATTCGGGAAACCCTAGGCAACAAAACCCGAAATATTCCATGGGAGTGCCGGGCAGCGACACTTAGATTCGTTTCTTGATAGACCGCTAAATGCGTGCCTAGACAGCCAATAGGTGGGCACCTTATAGCCACCCTATAGAGTTGAAGCTGCCCAGTTAGAGGAGATTATGTGTCAGGTAAATGAGCTGTTAGAAAAAGGGCTGATTTAGCCCAGCTCATTTCTTTTTTCTTCTCCAATGCTTTTGGTGCAAATTAAGAATGGTTTATGGCGTATGTTCATTGATTATTGTGCTCTGAATAAGATCATGATAAAGAATCCGTTTCTGATCCTTCGGATTGATGATGTTATAGATAGATTGCAAGGGGCAACCATATTCAGCCGTATAGATTTCAAAAGTGGGTATCATCAGATATACATTAGACCGGAGGATGTGCCTAAGACAGCTTTCAGGACATCTTTTGGATTGTATGAGTTTCTCGTTATGCCTTTTGGACTTACGAATGCTCTTGCAACTTTCAATTGGGTGATGGGTTGTATCTTTAGGCCACATAGAGGATTTGTGGGCACTTTCTTTGATGACATGATCGTAGTTGCCAAGGGTTTTTAAAACAGGAGGTATAAAATGGGTTTCATAGGTTTCATATTAGTTTTCTAAAATTTTAAAAACCGATTTCATTTGAGGTATAAAAAAGTATAAAAGTTTTATATACATATATTGTATGACTCGTGACATAGAAAACATAGATTGACGTTATTCATTATTCTATACAATGCAAATGGACATTCAATATAGCATCAATATTTATATCATCATGGTCCATTATCCATGCCCAACACCAACTTTCGTTGTAAAAGGAGCCATCAATATATGCAATAATCATGGATAACAACTTAAGACAAAACTTTGGCAATCAATTGACAATGCCAATATCCATGTCAACATGTTAAGTAAATCCATGATAAATGATGATTACAAAAGTCCCAAGACATTTAGGATATGGCTTTTGTGAAAGTTTAAAATAGATGTTTGATATGTTTATGAAACATCTAGGTATGAAACGAGTTTCCTAACCTTGTGAAATGGGTTTCTTGGCAACTATGGACATGATTGCCTATTCAAAGATCAATGACAAAAAAAGTGAATTCTTTTTGCATGAGATTCCTTACTTGGGGCATATTATATTGGTTGATGGTATTCACATGGACCCTACAAAGATTGAGGCAATACGATCATGGCCACCTTTAAGAAATGTACATGAGATGCGTTGCTTCTTGGGTTTATGTTCTTACTACAAGAAGTATGGATATAGGTTTGCTGAAATTGCATCTCCATTGCATGCTTTGCAGAAGAAGAATGTGCCATTTAAATGGGCAGCAATGGAAATTTCAGCATTTGAAAAGTTGAAGGAAAAGATGACTTCGGATCCTATGCTTGTGTTGCTGGATCGGATTAGTCGTTGACTTGCTTCCTTGCCATTGACTTCATAGCAACCTTGGAGATCTTTTGTACCACATGACTGTAAGGTTTGCTAAAATTGCATCTCCATTGCATGCTTTGCAGAAGAAGAATGTGCCATTTAAATGGGCAGCAATGGAAATTTTAGCCTTTGAAAAGTTGAAGGAAAAGATGACTTCGGATCCTATGCTTGTGTTGCTGGATCGGATTAGTCGTTGACTTGCTTCCTTGCCATTGACTTCATAGCAGCCTTGGAGATCTTTTGTACCACGACTGTACTTGGTTTTAGTTGAGAGGGGATCCATGTCTTTTACTCCTCGTCGCATTGTACATATGTCATTTTGCAGCTCCTAAGCTCATTTGGGCTCTTATTTCTCCACATGTCAATGAGAGGGGGTGTAGAGAGTCAATGTCCACATCCATACTTAAGCACCTCAATAGGCATGCAAGAGTTGATCTCCAAAATTTACCACATGTTATCAGTTAGATTTGACCCTTTTCTGGTCCTCTCATAGCTCATTCATCTTTTCTCTTAGTTGCAGGTTCCCAGTCCTTTCATTAGTGCCTAGTTATAGGCTTATCTCTGGATGGCTGTATCACAACTTTTTCTGCCTTCTGATCCGCAGATTTGCATGCCTCTGATCTATTTTCCACCTCAACCATATGGACTCCATGATCTTGGTAAGGTGACTGCTGGTCTAATTTTCAACTTTGTCCATAGTAGCAGGTTGTTTCTCAAGTTTCTTCCCTCTTTCACCCATTAAGCTAGCTGACTGCAATGGTTCTTTTTAGCTCACTGGTGACTGTGTTAAGTTATGGACCTGAGGAAGGTCACATTTTACTTACTAACACTCATGCTCTGAACTGGTGCTTTGGATTTCTGCAATGTTTGTATAGATTCACTTATTATGTTCTTGAACTGTAGGCACAAACTTGGGGTCCATCAAACCTTGAAGACCTTATAAAAGCAATGTGTGCTTTTGTGCCATCAGACTGGGTGCGTTATACCCATTGTTTTGGTCCTAAGGATGATGATATTGAAAGTGTGTTTTCTGAATCCTCACCTCTGATCTTACTAGTGAATGATGAACTGGTCAAAATATCTGCTGTAATACTGCACCCAAGATCTATGCAGAAGGAAAATAGTTCGAGAAGTGCAAGTGGGGTGTCTGTAGATGTTACTTCCCCAATATTGCAGGATAGAGAGGGAAGGGAGGTGCTTGGATCTAGCATGTCAGTGGTCTACATTTGTGAACTTTCAAGAGTAGCAGGAAGATTTGATCCAGCGAAGGCTTTAGCAAAAGGATTGAAGCCTGGACCTAAATATGGGAAACTCCAACGGGGTGAATCAGTGTTGTCTGATGATGGTATGACAGAGGTAGCTATCTGGGGACATTTAATCTTTCTCACAGTTTTAAAATTCTAAGTTTTCTGTTTCATGTATCTTTTTGTAAACATGTACCATGCTGTTTTGCTTTCTTACAGGTTCATCCAGAGGATGTATTGGGGCCATCACATCCAGGTCCTATCATGATGCTTATTGATTGTCCCTCTTCCTCACATGTTCAAGCATTGCTCTCTTCAAGAAGCCTCCAGTCATATTTTTCAGGATCAGGAAAGGTTGTCAATTGCATGGTACATATTACCCCAGCACACATTACAAGAAGCAAAGACTATCAAGATTGGATGGGAAATTTCAAAGATGCCCAACATTTACTGACAAGGCGGTGAGTGAGAGTTAACATAGTGACATCATGCCAGCAGGTTTTGTATCAAAAGATGACACTGAGTCTTTGAAATGTATATTGCAGTAATGCCTTTCAAGAGGTATTATGTCACAACTGACAATGTTCTTGTGGAGGAAGGAGTTTGGAATCCCTTTTATTAAATCTACTGTGTGGTTATCATGTCACAACTGATAACCCTTTTCTATGCAGGAAGGAGTTCGGAATGCCTATTCTTGAATCTAGTGCACAGTTACTAGTACAGTTGAATCTTACATGCCCCCAGCTCTTCCCTGCTGACTGGTATAGCTCCCAAAATTCTCACATAATCAACGACTGGAAGGTTGGATTCAAATTCTTACCATATTTTTTCTGAATATTATGTTACTTGCACAGTTTTTTGGCAATAGTCACTATTGCAATTGCTATGTAAGTTCACCCATCATGGTCACTGGAATTCTGTTCCATGGCGTAAGAAATTTGGGAACACATTCCTTAACCATCACTGTTCCCCTTCCCACTCCACAAACATGCGTAGTGTGATGAAGCTATCTTAGGGTGTATATGGGTGAAATTCTAAATTTAGATCACTTCTTAATCATATGTATAGTTGCAGGAGTTTTGGGAATGGGGAAATTGAAATGTGTTTCAGAGTTGCGAAACAGAGTTTCAGCCATCATTCGAAATGGCGAAACGAGAAAACCGAAAAACATAAATATAAATACAGGTATAAAGTGTGTAAGAGAGTTGTGTGAGTGTAGTTGTTGTACACAAGCATGCTAGCATATGCAATAAAAGTAGAATTTTAAGACTTCAAATGAAAACTGAAACTACAACACCTTGCCTGTTGGCCAAAAACAGATGGGTAAAGTTCACACACACACACACACACACACCACCCCCCCCAAGAAAAAGAAAGAAACAAAACAAAATGTTTTCAACAAACTCAAAATAGAAGAAGTAAAAAAATAGAGGTGAAAAAAAAACAGCGATCTCGAAATGTGTTTTTAGTTCCGAAATATTTCGGCCATTTCAAGGGTGTAGTTGTCAATTACGGAAGGTACGATATGGTATGGTACAATAAAATATGGTATTAAATGGTACCTTAGGATTTTATAAGGTTCGGTATGGTATTAGTAAGAAACAAGAATCTGACTTAATTTTTAAAAATTATAAATGATAGAACACATGTTTAAAGTTAAAATAGTATGAGATGTAAGTCAAAACTCGTATATGCTAGGCCCTAGCAGTCACATGTGCAACATGCACTACAACTTATAAGTTATATCCTACATGGATAGATCATAGGAGCGGATACAAAAATGAGAGAGGCCTAGAATGAGGCATCATCATCATCATCATCATCAGAGTGCTCATCAAGAGAGTTTGAAGATGAATCCTCGAGATTGGATGCTGAGACACTCTGATACTCATCCCAACTAATGAGGTTAATATCATCATCAAATGATGACTTCCTAAGCAGTGGCTATTTAGGCAAGGGGGGATGTCATCATGAGGCATGGGATTGGACTCCACCTCACATATGTTTGCAAATCACTCGAACCACCCCTCGTGGATGTCGAAGGGAGCTAAATGACCAAGCCCTTGTTGCTATCTACTCGAACTACTCGCCCACGAGCACGCTGATTGCGAGTGTCACAAGTGTCAATTGCCGTTAGGTATCTATAGAGTTGCACAAAGATAAACTCCTCCTTATCAACCTTCTAATGCGCACTTGCAAGAATGTCGCCCGTCAAATTGAAGGTATCAATATTCACCTACACAACACACATAAAAATCATAAATACTAGATTATAAAGCATGAAGTTGAAAATAACGAGTTGAAACTTGACTTCTCATTTATGGCTAAGTGTTTACATGCTTTTGACTTTCCATACTAAGCATGGCCCTCATCATGTGTAAGTTAGTGTAGGCAATAGACTAGCCGCTCTAACTGTCGTATGCTAAGTCGATTGCAAATCTTCATGTGTACGTGAAAATAGGGACACCATTCTTTCTCATATGCACTTGAAGAGCAATCCTACGCAAGAACTCTCATGGTGAAGGGTTGAAGAGTCCCCAGTTCGTAGGGAAAATTTTGCCACCAGAAGAGAGGCTTCACAAGTGAATCTCTCCTCCAACAAGTGGAAGAAGCAAATGCCACATGCCCTCTCAGATTTATATAGCACCCAAGCTCTTCTAGCACTACATTGTGGTTATCCATGGGTACTGCACGAGTCAAGTATGCAAGCTGGTTTGATCAAATCTCTCTATTATCCTTAATGGTTGGTAGCTTGTAGGCTACTGCATTTATTACAGCAGTGCTGTAATTACAGTTTTCAGCATTCTTTATAAGAGAAAATATTTGGATTTGATAGTTTGTTACTTGCAGTTAGTGGCAACTCTCTATTTTGATTATCCCTGGACTGGCTCAAAAGAAGCAGGTTTAACCTTTGAAAACCAAGAGTGTAAAGCTTGAAGGCATTGATTAGGATACTTGGGATGAGTTGGATGAGTAATGTAAATTCACTTTTATTTTGTCATTGTCAAAACAAGTTTATTTCACTGTTGTGGCATTTGAGGATAATGTTTGCCAGTTATAGAAGAATATATGCAATCTTTATGACAAGCAAAGTCTTGCTTCACAAATGTATTGGTTGAAACAACTCATGGACCTTTACATTAAGGAAGGAACTAGTATGTCTACACATTTGAATGCATTTCATTCAATTTTCGACCAATTGACTTTGCAAGGCATTGGGTTTAAGGATAATCTCTCTCCCTTGTTCTTGCTTGTGACACTTTCTGAGCCATGGGACACTTTCTGTACTGCCATATGTGCTAGAGATGGTGTGAAACTCCAAGATGTTGAGATTGCCTTATTCACAGAGGAGATAAATAGGAAGAATGTGAATGCAGCCCGTAATTCTTATGCATTGACTAGTAGGGGAAGACAGGATGGTAACAGTGGTAATGGCTGATGTGGTAGAGACTCATAAAGGTCTCAATCTCGTGGGCGGTCTCACAGTAAGTCCCATGGTCATAAGGCCTCTCTTACATGTCATTATTGTGGGAAGCAGGGTCATATTCGTCCGCACTGCCATAAGACGAGCGATAATTATCGTAAAGAGAAAGGCAAGGGCAAAGTGCAAGAAAAGTTTGATGATCATAGCATTGTCCCTAGTAAATCCAACGTAAAGATTGAGGAGATAAATATAGTGCAGCTTGAGTCCGATGATGAGTACATCTTGGCAACTTTTTCTCTTGATGCTAGTCAGTTGGTTGATGCTTTCTCCACTTTTTCTCAGTGTTGGTTGCTTGATTTGGGGGCTCCTTTCCATGTTACTTTGTATAGGGATTAGTTTCATTCCTATCATAGTATGACAGATTCTATTAGATTGGAAAATGACGTAGCATTGGATATCATTGTTATTGGGAATGTACAACTGGAGCTTGCTTTAGGCTGTTCTTTTGTTTTGCATGATATAAGCCTATTGTTTGTTGGATAGTTGGATGATGCCGACTATTATGTATCTTTTGGTGATTCCATGTGGAAGATTACCCGTGGGAATCTTATCTTTACTCCAAGTGCCAAGGTTGGTAGCCTCAATCCCTTGCTTGTATTTGGGTCTATAGACCATGTTCTGGGTGTGGCTGACATACCGCATATAGCTTTATGGCGTCATCGCCTTGAATATATATCCTTAAATGGAATGAAAATGCTTACTCTTTTATAGTATCTTCGATCTCTTGATTACAAATGTTTTGATTCTTGTGACCATTGTCTTTATGGTAGACAAACATGCAATTCTCATAAGAAGTTTGGCATTACGTGTATGGGTGAGCCTCTGGCTCTTGTTCATTCTGATGTATGTGGCCACATGCCCTGTTAGTCACTAGGTGGTGCGAAGTTTTTGGCTTGCTCTTGTTAAGAATCAGTTTGGGTATAGGCCAAAATACCTAAGGTCTAACAATGGGGATGAATATGTATCTGAGGCATTTGAGGAGTTTTGTGATGAGAGGGGTATTAAGTGTCAGTTGACCCTCCACCCCCTCATATCCCAACCCAGAATAGGATACTTAGCCATGGAGGCTTATCATAACACTTTTGAGCCGAGTCAGTTACTATTGCCGTACATTTGACCAATAGAACCTCATGCACTGCTATTGGTTGTTAGGTTATAGAGGAAGTATGGGTTAGCAAACCTTCCTCTTATGTATATCTTAGTCTTTGAATGTGAGGCTTTCTGCCATGTACCCAAGGACAAACACAGTAAGCTGGATCCTAAGTCAGTGAAGTGCAACTTTCTTGGTTATGGGAATGTGGGTGAGATGGGCTATTACCTATGGGATCCACAGGCTTGGAAAGTCATTCACAGCCATGATATTGTGTTTCATGAGGAGAAGATGCCAGCAACTTGAGTAGGTGGTTGAGATCAGTAGGGTGTTCTTTCAAGAGGAGCCTCCTATTACTATATTACCAGCTAGACAACCTCTAGTTGATGCTCCAGTGGCCCATGACCATGATCTTAGATAGGATGTATAGGCCCCACAGATTGCTTAGCGATGGTCTACTAGAGATAGACGTCAGTCGGTGGATTAGTTTGCGCCCTCCATGGACTATGTTATAATGATAAATTCTGGTGACCCTCTTACTTATGAGGAGACTATGCACAGAGGTGGTAGTTACTCTTGGGAGAGGGCCATATAGTCGGAGTTTGATTCATTGTAAAAAAACCATAAATGAGATTTGGTTGCTTTGGCCAGTGGGAAACATGCATTGCCATACAAGTGGGTATAGAAGTTGAAGAGTATCCTTGGATGCCCCAAGCAAGTGTATAAGACCAGATTGGTTACTAAGGGTTTCAAGTAAGGGCATGATGTTGACTTCAATGAATCCTTCTCCTCTTTAGTCAAGATGACTACCCTACATTCGATTTGGACCATGGTTGCGTAGCTAGATTTAGACCTTTATTAGATAGATGTAAAAACAACCTTTCTGCATGGGGACTTGTATGAGGATATCTATATATAGCAATCTAAGGGCTTTACAGAAAAGGGCAAGAAACACCTAGTGTGCAAGTTGAGAAAGAGTCTTCTGGCCTTAAGCAAGCACTTAGGGAATGGTACCATAAGTTTGATGCTTTTATGCACTCACACAGGGATATACTCGTAGTGATATGAATCCGTGTTTATACACAAAGAAGGCTTGTGATGGTTTCATAGCAAGTGTACATACAAAAGGTGCTTGAGTAATTTCATATGCAGGATAATAAGCCTATTGGCTATCCTTTACTTTCCCATGTGAAGATCAGTTGTGCTAATTGTCCCTAGTCAGATGAGCAGAAGGCTAAGATGGCCAAGATTCCTTATGCATCCATAGTGGGTAGTTTGATATATGCTATGATAGCCACTCACCCTAATACTGAATTTGCAATGGGAGTTGTGGCACACTATATGGCTACACCTAGCTGGCGACATTGGGGTGCCATGAAGGATATCATGAGGTACCTAAAAGGCATTGCAGATATATACATTTGCTATGACGGCCAGGATATTGCAGTCATGGTTTACACTAACTCCGACTATATAGAACATGCAAATAGAATGAGGTTCACTTTTGGGTATGTTTTCACTTTTGCTGGAGGGGGTGTTTCTTGGATCTCTAGGGCACAGAAATGCACGGCCTTATCCACTACTGAGACCGAGTATGTTGTAGCCACTCAGGCTTGCAAGAAAACCCTATGGTTAGGCTATCTGGTGGTAGACCTTGATATTCCTGTTACTCTTACATTGCATTTAGATTCTACGAGTACTATTCAGTTTGCTAAGAATCTAGTCTTCCGTGCAAAGGCAAAGCACATTGAGATGCACTATCACTTCATTAGGGGGGTGGTAGAGGACAAGTCTATTGAGCTTGTCAAGATCTTGACTGATGAGAAATCTACTTACTAAAGGTCTCTTAGTAGAACATTGTACCTTCCTTAGGAAGATGATGGGCATAGGATGAGATGACGTATTTTCTCATCATGTTGTACTTCATGTATATTTGTACTTTGCCACTTTTTTTCTTGTTCTCTCATTACTAGAGGCACATTCGTCTTTAAGTGGGAGGTTGTTGAGGGTAAAGATGCTTGTGTCTATGTTGCCTTGTATTTACTTCACACACCGTGAGTGCACACCTGTACACTACAGGTAACAAACACCCATCATTGTTACTTTATTCTTTATTCTTTCGGTGACTATTGAATAAGGGAAGGCCGGTTATACATTGTGATTGCTGGAGCTCTCACATCTTCTCTCTCTCTCTCTCTCTCTCGCTCTCTTGCTCCATCCTCCATAGCTCGCATGTCTCTTGCTTCTGCTTGCTTGTGCTTCCACTCACGCTTCTCCCTTCACAACTATTTAGGTGGGTTTGGATATACTACTCTCTTCTCTCTCAAGAGGGTCTCCCTATGGCATTGGAGCTCAAGCAATAACAATGCTAGGCAATCCAGTCCTTGTAGTCCATGACTCTAGTTAATGGCCCCGAACTCGCTTAAAATAGGTAGTGGTATCTCCCTCTGATCTCTAGTAGGTAGTGCAGCAGCATATGTAATGCTTCTTTGACTTTACCTCTATTCTACATAACTAGGAGAACCGATCCTCTAGCATGATACCCTCATACCACCCTATGTTTGTTTGTAGCTGATGTCGTGTAGTACAAATCTTATCAATGGAACACCAAAGGCTAGGTGAGAGGTGTTTTCTTGCGTATGATGGGTGTGTGACAATTTTATCTCTAAAGTGCTATGTTTGTTATGACAAAGAGCACGAGGATCGAGACATGCAATGCTTTCTCACAACACAGAGAGAGAGAGAGAGAGAGAGAGAGAGAGAGAGAGAGAGAGAGAGAGAGAGAGAGAGAGAGAGAGAGAGAGAGAGAGAGAGAGAGAGAGAGAGAGAGAGAGAGAGAGAGAGAGAGAGAGAGAGAGAGAGAGAGAGAGAGAGAGAGAGAGAGAGAGAGAGTCAAGAGAGAGAGAGAGAGAGGAGAGATGGGTTCGATCGCGATGGATCGTCGGCTGCCTGAGCCCCCGTCGCCTGAGCCCCCATTGTCTGCCTGAGCCCCCGTGCCTGAGCCCCTGAGCCCCCGTCGCCTGGGCTCCCGTCGTCTGTCTGAGCCCCCGTCGTCTGCGCCCCCGTCGCCTGAGCCCCCGTCGTCTGCTCGCGTTACGCCAGTCGCCGTCGGCCTCTGCTCGTCTGCGTCCACAGGTACGCGTCTTCGCCTGGATACCTCTGCGCGTGCCCGTGAGCTCGACAGAGCTCGACAGAGAGGAGTCGAGAGAGCGAGCGAGTACAGCCCCTTCGTTAGTTGTCCCGTTAGCCGTGTGCTCTACGTCTGCTGCCCGCGGGTGCCTGCCCTCTGCATCTTGCTGTGCCGCGACAGAGAAAGGGAGCCCTAACCTGGCAGCACGTGACTGCAACCCTGCACAATTCCGAGATCTGATCTGCTCCTGTACACAGAGAGAGAGAGAGAGAGAGAGAGAGAGAGAGAGAGAGAGAGAGAGAGAGAGAGAGAGAGAGAGAGAGAGAGAGAGAGAGAGAGAGAGAGAGAGAGTGAGGGAGCGAGCGAAAGCGAGAAGACAGCAGTATGGCTGGCCTGGATATGGATTTTCTCGACCGGACGGTGGCAGCCCTTGGCCTTGATTCCGATACAGAGGAGCCGGAGGATATGGTGCCATGCACGGAGGAGCCGCCTCCGGGTTCTGAACTGCCGCCTGCAGGCAAACGCTCCAAGCATACTTCAGATGAGCCAATGGGTCCTCAGGACCGTTCCTATACGCAGGTTGCCTCTGAACCTGCGGATTCGCAGTAAATTGACTGGGAACATCTGCTGGACTTTGCCAATACTCTGCTTGGCGATTATGTCCAGCATAATAATGAAACTTTCTCTGCTGCGGCTGCGGATGATGTGCTGGAAGCCATGGTGGACCCAAAATCAGTCTTGCGGTCCTTCTCGGTGTTTTATGACCGTGCAGTTATACTTTTTTTCACCAGCAGGATCCTAGTGCTCTCACATATTCGCCAATGGATGCACCATTTATTGCAAGGGGAGTGTGTTGAGGAGATCTTCCTTGGACCTCGCGGCTTTTATGAGGTACTGTTGAAATCGGAATCGCATCGAGCTGAGCTCCTGTCCAAGTTGCCACTATTCTTTGATCGTTGCTTGGTCCATGTGGTACCATGGCGCCCTATGGCTGACTTCCAGCGTCTGCTTCAACGAGAATGCCCGGTGTGGGTGGAAGTGGAAAATTGTCCAGCGGTATACTGGCCATTGTTGAAGGACGCGATGGCGGTTGTGGGCACAGTGCTGGTTCCCCCGAGCCTCAGGGCTATGAACCGAAACCGTTTATGCATGCTATGGGATACGGCCAGGAAAAGGCCTGCGTGGCTTCGCCTCAATTGTTCTGGCATGCATCCTTTGCATTTTCGCCTGAAATGGGGCAATTTTGCCGGACACTGCTTTTCATGTGGTAAATTAGGGCATTTTGTGGCCGAATGCCTGGAACAGCAACCGTCTTCTGAGGAGGCGCAGGTTGTGCAGCCCAAGGATGACATGGTGCTTGATGCCCCGACACAGGAGACCCTTCAGCCACCTACTGTCATGGATAAAGGCAAACAACAGGTCCGGGGTTTGGATTCTCCTAACACTGACTGGATTGAGGCACGACAAAAAAAAGGTAAAAAGTTGGATGCAGGCCTGGCAGATCTTGGGCCTAATGCTTCCCCGGATTCCGTGCGCACGTACACGCGCAGGAAAGACATGGTCACCTCACAGTAGGCTGCGCGTACTATGGCCCCGTTTGCCCCCCGTCATCCGTCTTCAAGGAAAGTCTATTCAGAGGGCCCCAAGGGCCCACCTGCTAAGCTGGCATTTGATGCAAAAGGTAATGTGATTACACCTTGGGATAGGCGTTATCCCCGCCCTACTCCCAAGGCAGTGGATTTTCCTTCTACCTCTAAAGCAGGTCGCCCGAATTCGTTTGCAGTATTGGCTGATTTTCTGGATGAGGGTGTCCTGGATGCCCTCGCGGAAAAGGTGCAATCGAGGCAACAGGCGCCTCGTTCCTGACTTCCTTTTTTGAAAATATATGAAGATTGCCACGTGGAATGTGCGAGGCATTTGCTCTCGCCATAAGCAACATACCATGTGGTCTGTCTTGCATGAGAACCAGTGGGATGTATTGTGTGCAGTGGAGCATAAAAGTCACGGTGAGGCAGGAAAAGTTGTGGATTGCCATGGATTCCGTCTGTTTTATGCAGGGACACCTGCTAAGCACTATTCGGGCGTGCTGATGATTGTCCATGAGAAATACTAGCCTGTTCTTGTTAAAAATGATGCGCAGGGCCGCTTTCTGGTAATCGAAGTCTTATTTGAAGGAGAGATTTTATGGTTGCTGGGACTCTATGCTCCGAATGATCCCGCATCCCGACGGGATCTATGGTCAACTTTGTAGGGCTCCATGGCACTTGGCCGCAGGGGGTTTTTGATGGGAGATTTCAATATGTGTGTTGCCTCTTCTCAGTCCACCTCAGGGCATTCGGTAATGGATACGCCAGAAAGCCGGGTGTGGAACTCCTTTGCTTTGCACGTACTTAAGCAAGATCTTTGGTCATGGCTTCACCCTTCTGTTTCAGGTTTTACTTTTCATTCCGCACAATATGCAACCACCTGGTTGCGATTGGACAAAATGTATATCATGCAGGGGGATGATTTTCTTCCCGAGATGTTGGAGATGAAGGTCTTGCAGCAATATGCGTTGTCGGATCATTTCCCCCTCCAGCTTGAGATGCGGGCACAATCTATTGCACCTTTTATGCAGTTGCTGAATAAGCTTCCTTTACGCTTCAACTCCTCTTATTTGAAGCATCCAATTTTTCAGGGTTATATGCAGCAATTGATTGAGAGGTTCTTATTGGACTTCCCCTCTGAGGGCTTGGCTTCGTTCGCACGCCTGCTCTCTAATGTGCAGCGGGTTGCTCGGCAGTATGGGATTCATAATGGCTCTCTTTGTCGCCGACGTCGACATGCAGCAGAGGACTTATTGGCCTTGGTCCGTTGCTTGCTCCTGGACTCCCCAGATGATGATTTTCTGCTGTCCCTGGAGCGGCGTTTGGCCCATCTTATTCAAGTATTTAGCTTGAAATCTTATCAGCAGGCCAAGCTGCAAAACTTGACTGACACATTGCAAGATAGTGCCTGCCAGTCTCATAAGTTCTTTCGCGCCTTGCATGCTTCTCCGGCTCGTGAAAATATGACTCGACTCCAGGATTCGGAAGGTCGCATGGTCACTGATCCGCAGACCATTATCAATATGTGCAGAAATTATTTTATGGATCTTTTTGGTTCTTCTTCCTTGCCGTCTAGCCAGGTTACGCATGCCCGCTCGGTCTCTATCATCTGGTCCACCAGCAGGTTCCATTTGATATGCAAGCCACTTTGGAGGCGGATATTTGCGAAGAGGAGGTTATGGATGTCTTGTTGCACCTGCCTAAGGATAAAAGTCCTGGTTGGGATGGTCTCACTAATGAATTTTTTGAGCACTCGGCCACGCAGTTGGTAAAGCCATCGGTAGTCATGTTTTAGCAGGTTTGGGAAACAGGGGTCATGCCTTCTTCATGGAAAGAAGGCCTTATCAAATTGATTCCCAAGGTCCCTTCGCCGTCAAAGCTGCAACACTAGAGACCAATTTCGTTGATGGGCGCGATGTATAAAATCTTTTCCAAACTGCTGGCAAATAGGCTTCACAAGCACCTTCCAGCTATTGTGCACCCTCTCCAATATGGTTTCATTAAGGGCCGCAACATTTTGCATAATATCTTAAATGTGCAAATGGCTATTGACTATGCGTGGCACTCCAATCAGCAAGTGGTCTTGATTCAATTGGACCTGGAAAAGGCGTTTGACTGTGTGGACTGGTCTTTCCTTGCAGATCTTATGTCTGCTATGGGCTTTGGTATCCGGATGTCCCGATTGATCTACACCATTAGTACTGAGGCTTCTTCAAGAGTTATGCTTAATTGTGACATTAATGTGACATTAAAAGTGATATTTAATGTCACAGTAAGGTCATAAGTGTGGAATGTGACATTAAAAGGAATATTTAATGTTACATTAAGGTAAATTTAGGGGAACATGCACGAGAAAGACCGTCCGGGCTCTTGGGCGCCCGAACGGGTTTAAGGGGAGCCTAGAGGTTAAGGGAGTCCATAAATAGTAGGACTCCAGCAAGTTGACGGCTGGCAAAAGGGATAAGCTTGAAGGCCAACACTTATCTAGGCGTGGCTGGGAGGTGAAGGACACTCGTGCTTCCATCAGATTTTAAAAAAATCCATCTCTAGAGTTTAACATTGGTATCAGAGCCGGTAGCCGTAAGGATTCCTGAAGGTCTCAACAGAAGAGCAGTGACGAATGTGAATGGAAGTCAGTCGTGAAGAAGAACGGAAGCCAGAAGTGTTCCGTCCCGTCGCGTCTTCACGGCACTTAATTCCTGACGGTCACGCGATCTGACGGAGTACTTCCGCCCTGCCCCGTCACATAAGAAAACCGTCACGCGATTTGACGGAGTACTTCCGCCCTGCCCCGTCACATAAGAAAACGGGCCGTGAAGAAAAAAATAAAAAAGAGAAGCCACGTCACGTCACATTAATGTGACCATTTCGTTGCGAGCAGAGAAGGATACGTCACATTAAGGGTGACCCGTTTCGTGACGGGCAAGGAAAAGAAAAGAAAAGAAAAAAAAAAAACGTAAGGGCCAGGGTCGCGAAGACCAACCAGACCAGCGTGAAGACCAACCAGGCCAGGCGTGCAGCCGTCAGCATCCGCGAGGACCAGAAGTGGAGCTGCCAGTATCAGACTGCTGTTGACGGATAGGACTGCTCCTGAGGCGGATAAGACTGCGACTGCTCTGAGACAGGCAGAAAACTTCATATTCAACTGAAGCTACAGCCTTCATACATAACTGAAGCCACAGCCTGCCATAAGAAATCAGGGAAGTATTTTATCTTGTATGCAAATTTCTTATTTTTGCTTTCCAATTCCAGTGTATTAATGGCAGAAAAAGGGAAAGAAAGGGTAATGGAAAGTCCTAGTTCCGGGGATCAACCTATGGCAGATCCCTATGAACCAGACATACAAGAAGAACAATGGGAAGAATTTTTTGCCACGAGAGAGCAATTTGATGATCTTTCTGCTCGTGTGCAAACTCAGGGGGTTCAAATGGAGTTTTTAACTCAAACACTTACTGAAATAAAATCTCAACTAACTTTATTGTTGGAAAGAGATAAGAATAAGATAGAAATCTCGGATGTCCCATCTTCATCGAAAGATTTAGATGTGACTATGCGAGATCCTAAGGAACCCCAAACCTACCATAAATTGAGGGATAATCCGGTTTTAAAGGATATGAAACCACCTCAATTTTACGGGGAGGAAAAAGATAGGAATAAAGATACAATCTTTAATTTTCTCCAAAAATGGGAAGATTTACATAAATTAAAAAACACCCCACCACATCTCCAAGCATTGGAGGCCAGTTTAACTTTGGGGCCCAAAGCATATAAGTGGTGGCGAACTTTAAAGGAGGCGAATAAAATACCTGAAACTTGGTCTCAATTTGAATCCGTATTTTTAAAAGAATTTCTTCTTGAAAATGAAATGGAAAGAAATTGGGAAGATTGGGATTATGTCAGACAAAAGAAACGGCCCCTACTGACATATCTGGAGGAATATCGTGAGATAATCCTCAAACTCGAAGGAATTGATGAATTCCAAAAAACAAGAGGATTCATTAGGGGACTGGATAAAGCCTGTAAAAAGGAAGTAAAACGGAGTTTACCTAAGACGCTTGAAGAGGCAATTAAATTTGCATTAATTTATGAAGATAGTACGCGTCCAGGTACACTCACCAGTCTCACTGATATGGAGCCCAAGTCTAAGGAATTAGAAACCTCAAAATTTATGGGCAAATTTAAAAGAAAAATGCCATTTTTCAAAGGTAAAAAACAACCCTTTGAAAAGAAACCATATATGAGGCCAAAGCTAAGTCCTGATGACTTTGATAAGGCCAAAAAACAAAAATTGTGTTTTAATTGCCTATCCCCTAACCATGCTGCTTGGAATTGCCCTCAAAAGAAAAAGGGGGAAGACAAAGAAAAGGACAAGGGCAAGGGAAAAGAAAAACAAATCCATGTAGTGCAGACCTTAGAATTAAAGGGCCATGAAAAGTATAAATCTTTAGAGGTCTTGCACATGGATGTACAACATAAGTGTTGTATGTCAACTTCTTTGTGGCAGCCTACCTTTGGGCCACATGATTTACTTAGAGTACATGGATTGATAGCTGGAAAACGGGTTAGAGTCATGATTGATGACTCTGCCACACATAATTTTATAAATTATGCACTTGTCAAAAAATTCAAACTTCCCCAACAAAACAGTGAGCATCAATACGTTGTGCGTATGATGCAAGGCCAAGACAATAAAATATGGGATACAATGGTATCCAATTTGGAAATCGAGATTCAAGGATATAAAGATAAGCTTGATTTCCAAATAATGAACATGGAAAGAGCTGACATTGCTCTAGGGAGGGAGTGGCTATGGAGATTGGAACCATCCTTGAAACGTAGTTATCACCATAATATACTGGAATTTGAAAGGGATGGTAAGACTTTTGTCATTCAAGGTGAACATGAAGTATCTGATAATCCTTTGCTGTGTTCTACTGAAGTTCAGAAGCTGATAAAGAAGGAAGTTTGTGAGGTATATATGCTATGGTCTTTTCCTGTACAAAATACTTTTACTTCCTGTAATATAAAGCAACAATTTTCTTATGTTTGCGAATTGAATGTAAATAATGAATTGAACAGTTTGTTAGATGATTTTAAAGATGTGTTTCCTTCTGATTTACCTAGTGGCCTTCCACCAGATAGGGGTGAAATAAATCACCCAATTGATATAAATAAGGATACACACCCAATTTCAAAACCACCATATAGGTTAAGTGAAACACAGCATCAAGAAGTTGAGAGACAAATTAAGGATTACCTGGTAAAGGATTTATTCAACCTAGTAATTCACCTTGGGCTTCACCAATTTTATTGGTAAAAAAAAAAGATGGTTCTATGCGACTTTGTGTTGAGTATAGAGCACTTAATAAAATAACGGTGAAGAATAAATTTCCTATGCTCAGAATGGAAGATCTTTTTGATCAATTGCAAGGGGCAAAATTCTTCACAAAGATAGACTTAAGATCAGGTTATCACCAAATAAGAATTAAGGCACAAGATATTTCCAAAACAGCATTTCGTACTAGATACGGGCATTATGATTTTTTGGTGATGCCTTTTGGTCTCACTAATGCACCAGCTACCTTTATGAAGCTAATGAATAGTGTTTTACGGCCCTATCTAGGACATTTTGTAGTAGTCTTTTTGGATGATATCTTGATCTTTAGTAAATCAAGAGAAGAACATTTGGAACACTTATTATTAGTATTCCAACTGTTAAGAACACATTCCCTTTATGCGAAGAAAACTAAATGTGAATTCTTTGCACAAGAGGTCAAATATTTAGGGCATATAATCTCGAAAGAGGGAATCAACATGGATCCAGAAAAAGTAAGGGCAATTATTGAATGGCCACCTCCACGGAACCTGGAAGAGCTGCAGATCTTCCTAGGTTTATCTGGATTTTATCGAGATTCATTCGAGATTATGCCAAAATAGCTGTTCCAATGACAGACCAACTTAAAGGGAAAGGGAAAAGTTTTAATTGGGGAACAGACCAAAAGGAAAGTTTTCAAAAACTTAAGGTAGCTATTGCTACAGCTCCAGTATTATTAATAGTGGATCCCAATAAACCATTTGTGGTTGAAGCTGATGCCAGTGACAAGGCAATAGGCGCGGTCTTATTACAAGAAGGTCGACCAGTTGCTTTTGAAAGCAAGAAATTAGATCGTGCAAAACAGAATTATTCTGTTTATGAGAGGGAGCTGTATTCAATAGTACATGCAATGAAGAAATGGAGGCATTATTTGTATGGTGCCAAACTTTTGATTTTATCGGATCATGAAAGCATTAAGTGGCTTAATGATCAACCAGATTTACTTGGGCGTAAAGCCAGATGGGCCGAACTCCTCCAAGAGTTCGACTATGAAATAAGATGGCGTAAAGCCAGATGGGCCGAACTCCTCCAAGAGTTCGACTATGAAATAAGATATAGAAAAGGAAAGTATAATATAGTAGCTGATGCACTCAGCAGAATGCCCATCATTAATGAATTGAGTTTCACTCAGTTCACTTCCAACTTGCTTGAATCTTTAAAAGGGAAATGTCAGGTTGATCCGGCATATTCCAACATATGGGAAGCAATAAAAAATAGGGATCCAAATCAAAGTGCTTCTACTGAGGAAGGAATATCTGAGGATGTTCAACTAGGAAATGGAGCATCAGGGGTTGCTCAAACTGGATTCAAGTGGAAGAATTTTACCATTGATAATGGTTATTTACTCTACAAGGGTAGGGTATGTGTCCCGAAAGATATAGAAATAAGGCGCCAGATACTCTTTGAGTGTCATGATACCCCTAGTGCGGGACATCCGGGAGTTAATAAGACTTATAGTCTTATTAAAAGGCAGTTCTATTGGCCTGGAATGAATAAGGACGTCCTTAACTATGTGGTCAAATGTAATAAATGCCAGGTTAATAAAGCTGAAAAATTAAAAATGGGAGGACTTTTCCATCCATTAGAAATTCCTTCGGGAAAATGGGAGAGTATCTCCATGGATTTTATTATTGCTTTACCTAGAACACAGAGGGGGCACGACTCTGTGTGGGTAATTGTGGATAGGTTAACCAAAATGGCTAGGTTTATTCCAACTTCAACTGATGTTAAAACACCAGAATTGGCTAGATTGTTCGTAGAGAACACATACCGATTGTATGGCCTTCCGGCAAATATAGTTTCTGATCGGGATAGAAAATTTGATAGCCATTTTTGGCGTGCGGTATTTAGGAAATTGGATACTAAACTTAGCATGAGTACGGCGGATCATCCGCAAACAGATGGGCAAACTGAAAGGGTTAACCAAATTCTTGAAGATATGCTTAGGGCATATGTAAGCAAAAGGCAAACTAATTGGGAAGAGTATTTACCGATAGCAGAGTTTGCATATAACAGTGCCAAACACTCTTCCACTGGATATAGTCCATTTATGTTGATGTATGGGTTTCAGCCCAGAGCTCCTTTTGCAGTAGGACTGCATAAGGAAAAGGTTCAGGCAGCTAAAGACTTTTTGGAGGATATGAATAATATGTTAAAATTTGCTCAAGAAAATATTAAAAAAGCTCAAAATCGAGCTAGAGCATATGCAGATCCTCACCGAAGAGACATCTCCTTTGAAGAAGGAGAATTGGTCTATCTTAAGGTGCCTGAATAAACTAAAACTATGAAAAAGAGACATTGTCCAAAGCTTTCACCAAGGTATTGTGGTCCTTTCATAATACTTAAAAGGGTGGGAGAATTGGCTTACAAGCTCCAACTACCTGCTGATAGTAAAATACATCCAGTTTTTCATGTAAGCAAATTAAGGAAGAAGCTGGGTGATTTGGATAATCTAATCTTAAATGATGATATTGAGGAGTTATTCTATGACCAATCTAATCCACATGAACCAGAAAAAATATTAAATGTTCGTAATAGACGAACGAGGAATACTATTTATCAAGAATGTTTGGTTAAGTGGAAAGATTGTTCAGAGGAAAGCTCAACATGGGAGCGAGTAAGTACTTTAAAGAAAAGGTTTCCCGATTTACAGTTAGACCTTCCAAGTATCGTTTTCGAGGACGAAACCGATTCTTAAGGGGAAGGAAATGTGACATTAATGTGACATTAAAAGTGATATTTAATGTCACATTAAGGTCATAAGTGTGGAATGTGACATTAAAAGGAATATTTAATGTTACATTAAGGTAAATTTAGGGGAACATGCACGAGAAAGACCGTCCGGGCTCTTGGGCGCCCGAACGGGGTTAAGGGGAGCCTAGAGGTTAAGGGAGTCCAGAAATAGTAGGACTCCAGCAAGTTGACGGCTGGCAAAAGGGATAAGCTTGAAGGCCAGCACTTATCTAGGCGTGGCTGGGAGGTGAAGGACACTCGTGCTTCCATCAGATTTTAAAAAAATCCATCTCCAGAATTTAACATTAATGGTGGGGTTACAGAGCCATTTGTCCTTGCACGCTCGGTCAGACAGGGTTGCCCTTTGAGTCCTCTCTTCTTTGCCCTGGCGACTCACCCGGTCCTTTCAATGTTATCCTCCATGGCGGCTTCTGCCCAGCTGGCAGGGTTATCTCTTCCTTTGGGGCGGCACTTCATTAGCCAATCTTTGGCTGATGACTCCTTTATGATTTTGCAGGCGGACAGGGACAACATTCGCAAGGCATTAGATGTTTGGACGCTCTTTGGTCAAGCCTCTGGTCTTCGCATCAATGCCTTTAAGTCAGCCATTCTCAGTTGCACGGAGCCGGATTTACAGTCATTAGGCTGGCAGGGCCAGGTGGTTTCCCGTGGCTCCATTGTTAGGTATCTTGGATACCCATTGGGGGTGGATGTACGGCCAAAGGACCTGTTGGAGTGGATTTCACAAAAACTGGCCACGAAGTTTATGTATTGGAAGTCGCAAGCCTGGCCGTTCCATGTCTGCCTCAAAGTGGCTCAGACAATTATGCTACCAATGCTGACGTATTTCCTGCCACTACTGCCATGGACGCCCACTACTTTGAAGGCTCTCACTCATCCCATTCGTTTCATGCTATGGAAGAAAGATTCACTGCAGGTAGGCATTTCCTGGATTTCATGGTCACATGCATGTACCCCTAAGCGCATGGGTGGTGGAGCTATTTTGGATGCAGAAACTCATATGCTGGCTCTTCGTTGGTCTCTTTTTCGTGCCATGTGTGTGGATCATCACCCGTGGACCATCATAGCCCGTTATTTTCTTTTCAGCTGGAATTGTTGGTAGTATCCAGATTACTTTCATGGGAAGATAAACATCAGCTCAGACCAAGATTTAACCGCATGGCCCGTTTGGGTGTGACTTCGATTGCGGATGCTACCCTTGCTACTCGCAATGTCCTTGCATCGTTTCGGACTGCTAGGAGACTTTTCAGGATCCCGTGCGGATACCGTGATTTATGGGGGAAGCTTTCGTCGGAACTTCAGGGTAGGCAACCCTTTCCTGCCCTGGCTATGGATCGCCCTTGGCAGGACTGGGACCTTGCAGGCCGGTTGAGTCTGGAAAAGGCCTCTACTAATCAGGTGTATCATCTTCTCATTAAAGATCACCAATGGCTGGGTGTGAAAGCTAATACTGTTTGGGGCCTGCGGAAATCATTGTCATGGTGGCAGACAACGCTGATGGAGGGATGGCAGAATAGGGCACCTTTCAAATGCAAGGTCTTTCTGTGGCGGGTAATGATTGGTGGTCTTCCTCTTGCCTCGGCCCTTTCCAAGCGTCGAATCTCGAATGGCAATTGTTTCTTCTGCACCACTACGGCGGAATCGGCCCGACATCGTTTTCTTTCTTGCCCGCTCGCCAAGAATATCTGGTCTCTCTTGTCGCAAATCTGGCGCGCAGTGGTGGGGTCCTCACTGACTCCTTTCGATTGGGTTTTTGTGCGCCCAAAGTATCCCACACCGCCACCGTTACATATGAAGATCTTATTTCACTTTTTCAGATACTGGGGATGCTGGCACATTTGGACCACCCGAAATGCTTTTCTCTTTGATTCGGCCTCTAATGTACCGCGACATATTGCAAGGCTTAAAGGGCTCTTGCATTGGCAGCTAGATCTCATCAGGCACTCTGACTTGCTCCCTCGGGAGGATTTGCATTCCTGGCATTTGGCAATTGCCTCTGGGTCATTGCCATGATTCGTGTAACCTTTTTAGTATACTAGTTCGGGGATTTCCCATACGTTGGCCTACGGCCCTGGTGTCTCTTGTACTCGTGTAATCATGTAATCTTGTACTTTTTTTCGTAATTAATACAATTACCTTTTACGAAAAAAAAAGAGAGAGAGAGAGAGCGCCCAAAATACCCCACACCGCCACAGTTGCATATGAAGATCTTATTCCACTTTTTTAGATACTGGGGATGCTGGCACAATTGACCACTCGGAATGCCTTTCTTTTTGATTCGGCCTCTAATGTACCGGGACACATTGCCAGGCTTAAAGGCCTCTTGCATTGGCAGATAGATCTCATTCGGCACTCGGACTTGCTCCCTCGGGAGGACTTACTTCCCTGGCATATGGCAATTTCCTCTGCGTCTTTGCCATGACTTGTGTCACTCTTCCGTGGCTTCGTACTGGGATTTTATACATGTTGGCTTAGAGCCCGCGTGTATCTTGTAATCATGTAAACTTGTACCTTTTTTTCGTAATTAATACAATTACCTTTTACAAAAAAAGAGAGAGAGAGAGAGAGAGAGAGAGAGAGAGAGAGAGAGAGTACAGAGTAGAGAGTGAGAGTCAGAGAGAGAGATGCATGATGTTCTTGGGTACAAAAGACTAGTGTACCTCTTTAGGTTTTTGGATAGATATATATAAAACTCTCCTATCAACGCGCTGTTGCTCTCGTCCCTGTGCCTCGCCGACTGGCCATTGCACCTCCCTCATCCCTCTCGCCTGCCTCCCCGCCGTTGCACTGCCCTCCACACCCCCCCCCAAGCTGCGCCTCCCCCTCCTTGCCACCACATTGCGCTTTCCCCTCCTCGCCATCGCCTTCACATTACCCCCCCTCTGTGCACCCCCTGCCCTCTGATTCTTGCCATCACGCTGTGTCGCTCCACCCCGCCCCCCCTCCCCCCCCCCGCGTGATAAACCTACACTCGTTATGCACTCAACACGGCACAGAAAGGTAACATCATACTCTTGTATTATTCAATCCAAAAAGCGGGACAACATAGACACATCCCAGGACTACACCCTCGTGACGCCGCACATAAGAGGGTTCACCACTGGGTATAGGGAATCACACGTAGAGTGGAAACAAGGCAGGGCTTTGAGTCACTATTACTCCCTATATAGGTGCATTCGGTAGCAACGGCATGGTATAGCTACAAAGCCCTTACACTCACCCCCGCTTATTGGATTGCTGTCCTCAGCAATCTAAGGGTAGCGTTTGTTATTTGACTCATCCGGGGTCTTAACACAGCTTTTCCTAGCAAGCTGGTCAGTGTCTGCGGGTCTAAGGGGACCGTGGTGTCTTAACACAGTCTATACTATCAGACTGGCCAGTGTCTACCACACTAGGACTTTGGAGGTCTTAACACAGCCTTTTCTAGCAAGCTGGTCAGTGTCTACCCATCTAGACTTAGAAAGTTGGGGCTTTTTATTTTTCGGAATTATTTGATGATTGCTACCATGCGGGTCCATCCTCGACTCGATTACATTTGAGGAGTGGAGGCACGTTTGGAGTCTATGATTGAGAACCGCATTATTTTCTGGTGTTCTGGAGAGGCTCAAGGGTCGTTGGAAGGGGCAGGGGGGTTCTCCTCGAGCCAAAGGGCGAAGGCATCCTTTCCGCGTTCGTGGGCCTCCGCTTCTGAGATCCAAGTGGCCTCCTTGAGTGGACGCCCGCGCCACTTGGTGAGGTATTCGGGGAAGCCTCTTTGTTCCCGGCGTCAGATGAATGCTTCTACTTCGAAGGGACCGTTGGAATGGAGCATTGGTACGCGCCGTCCCCATTGGTTGTCGGGATAGAACCTGCGCAGAAGACGAGCATGAAATGCATTATGAACACAAACACTGTCTGGCAGGTCCAGTTTGTAGGTGACTTCATTCAGCACTTGAGTGATTCGGTAGGGTCCATAGTAGCGGTGATTGAACTTGGGGGTCATGTTTTTGGGAAGTGACATATTCTTAGAGCTAACTAGGACCATGTCTCCTTTGGCGAATAGTACAGCCTTTCTCTTCTTGTTTGCTTGCTCTGTCATGGTGATCTTGCTCTGCTCGAGGCTTTGCTTAGCTGCTGCATTTCGGTCTCTCCATTTTTTCAAGAATTCTTCTGCATCCTGATCTTCCGCTTTGGCCGCTCCGGATGCTAAGGCCAGTGGGGTAATGACTTCTTTTCCTGTGGCTAGCTCGAAGGGGGTGTACCCCGTTGCCCAGTGGATGGAGCTATTATAGTGGAATTCCAAGACATCAAGGTACAAGGCCCAATCTTTCTGGTCCACTCGGGCATAGCTTCGGAGATAATCTTCGATGCCTTGGTTGACTCGTTCTATCTGTCTATCTATCTCCGGGTGGAAGGATGATGAGAATCTCAATTGTGTTTCGAGGGTCTTGAAAAGTTCCTTCCACATGTCGCTCATGAATCTTCCATCTCTATTTGATACAATGGCCAGTGGTAAGCCATGCCGTTTGAATACATGTGTGAAGAAGAGGCGTACTACCTCCTTGGCATTCAATGGTGGTCTGGCCGGGATGAAGTGAGCCTGTTTGAAAAAATAGTCCACCACTACAAAGATGATGGTGTATCTATGGGACTCAGGTAGTTCCACAATGAAGTCCATGCTGATGACGTCCCATGGGCGGTTGGGTACCGGTAATGGTTGTAGTAGTCCTGCTGGTCTTGATCGTGGTGCTCTGACCAGTTGGCAAGTGGGGCAAGTTTTGATGTAGTCTATTACTTCTTCCTTCATATTCGGCCAAAAGAACTGCTTCCTAAGGGCCTCCAAGGTTTTGCTTGCCCTTTGTGGCCTCCAATTTTGCCATCATGTATCTCATGCAGTATGAGCCAAATTGTTGGGGATATACAATCTCTTGCCTAAAAATAGGATACCCTCCTCTAAGGTGTACATTCCATGTGGGGTCTTCTCTGCTTCCACATCTCTGATTATCTTGTGCATTTATTGGTCTTGCTCTAGGGCCTCTTTGACTAGTTCTATGAAGTTGCTGCTGACCACACTGACAGCTTTCAGGTCAGCTTTCCGGCTCAAGGCATCTGCTATCTTGTTAGTGGAGCCGGGCTTGTGCTTAATCTCCAGGTCGAATTCGGCTAGGAAGTCTAGCCAGCGGGCTTGCTTTGCCAATAATTTGGGTTGAGATTGGAAGTATTTGAGGGAGATATTATCGGTGAAGACTATTGTATGCTTGTTTTGAACATAGTGCTTCCATTTTCTAAGGCAGTGGATGACTGCCAACATTTCCTTCTCATGTGTGCTCCACCTTGTTTCAGCATCGGTAAATTTCTTTGACTCATAAGCAATGGGGTGACCTTCCTGTACCAGTACACCTCCTATGCCGTAGTCGGATGCATCTGTAGAGATTTCAAAGGGTTTGGTGAAATTCGGCACCCTTAGGACGGGAGTTTGGTTCATGCACTTCTTTATCTGCTCAAAGGCTTCCTATTGCGCGTTCCCCTATGTAAAAGAGTGATCTTCTTTGGTGAGGTGGGAGAGGGGGGCAGTGATGAGGCTGTAATTTGATGAATCTCCGACAAAATACTGTGAAGCCGAGGAACTCCCGCACTTCTCTTACAGTTTTCAGTACAGGCCATCTTTGGACGGCTTCCACTTTCTTAGGGTCCACTTTGATTCCATCTGCTCCTACAATAAAGCCTAAGAACTCCAACTCTTTCATTGCGAACTCACATTTTTCTGGCTTGGCATATAACTGATGTTGCCGCTGTTTCTCAAAAACTCGGCGTAAGTGCTGCTTGTGTTCTTCTAAGGTCTTGCTGTAGACTAGGAGGTCATCTATGTAGATAATGACAAAGATATCTATCTCCGGTCTAAAGACTCCATCCATGAGGCAACAAAATGTGCCTGGCCCATTGCTTAGGCCGAATCCTAATACTAACCACTCAAAACTACCATATCGGGTGCGGAAGGCTGTTTTTGGGATATCTTCTTTGGCTATGCGGATTTGGTGGTATCCTGATCTAAGATCAATACAGCTGAAGTACTTGGCCCTGTGCAGTCTATCTAAGAGGTCTTCCACTAGGGGCATGGGGTATTTGTTTTTTATGGTGATTTTGTTAAGGGCCCTATAATTACTACACAGAGTCTAAGTCTCCCATCCTTCTTCTTTACAAATAACACTGGGGCGCCAAAGGGGGATTTGCTAGGGCGAATGAATCCTTGTTCTTCTAGTTCATGTAGTTGCTTCTTCAATTCCATGAGCTCAGTGTGGTTCATGCTATAGGGAGCTCGGGCCGGTGGGGCAGACCGTGGGATTAGCTCAATTTTGTGATCCACATCTCGCCTGGGTGGTAGACCCTTGGGTAGCTCGGCTGGCATCACATCTTTGAATTCTTCAAGTATTTCTGCCACCTCTGTGTTCCTGTTCTGTTGTTTGGGTTTCTTGCCATTTTCTTCTTTTTCATTTGGTCGGATCATACACAGATAGACCATATCTCCTTGTTTGACTGACTTTTCGACCTGCTTGGCACTGCATGTCATGATACGTGGCCTGATAATGGTCCCTTGAACTGGTGCATTTTGGGTCTGGCCCTTTGGTTGGGTTGTAGTTGGTTTCACTGTTTGGCATGATACTCCTGGCTTATTCTCCTTCATTTGCACTTTGATTGGGATCCTGCCAAGCAGTTGCATTCTTTCACATGGTACTCTGACGCCTTCTCCTTGCATATCTAGCATCATTTCATTTACACCTTTACCAAACATTGCAATGACATACTTGTCATAGAATTCCAAGCCCAATATCACTTCAAAATCATCCATGGGGATTACTAAGAAGTTGAGTTTTGCTTTCCACTTGTCGGCTTCTACTTGGACTGCAAAGACTTGTTTCACTTCCTTGGCTTCTCCTTGTGTGAATGTTACTGTTAATCCTTCTAGGGCCTTTGATAGTTTTAATCCATGTTTTGCTGCACACCTTGGTGTCATGAAGTTGTGTGTTGCTCCTGTGTCCACCATGATAGGTTGGTCTCCTTCGCCCACTCGGCCTTTGATGTATAGATGGTGAACTGCCGCTACTCTGGCTGCCATGCAATGGGGTCGGGCGCTAACTGACCCTACCCTTGGGTGGTCCATGCTTTCTTCACTCCCATTTGGGATTTCTTGGATACGCGGTGGTTGTGGTTCTTCTCCTCCATATGCGCTAGTTGCATTCACCCTTGATCCACTTGATGAAGCTGTATCTTCTATTGGGCATCTGTTTTGGTAGTGGGGGTCTCCACCATGATGTATTTGATCCTGCGGGCCCATACGATGTGCTAGGGGTTGGCCTATAGTGATTGTTTCCCCATCTTCCTGCTGCTCCTCTTGGTACTAAATCGGTTTGTGACACGGCCGTGGTGGTGGTGGTGTTTTGGCTCCTTGTATCTGTGAATGCCCCTCTAGGGGCGTTGGGCCTTTGGTTCCATGAGTTGTTATTATTGAAGATGTTGTTGAAGTTGCTGTTGAACCTGTTTTGGTTCCCTTGTGCTGTTCTTCTGCCTTCCAGGTCCACTAGTCTTTGGGCCATTCTCATGGCTTCTGTTCCATGAGTTATTGTTGAAGGTGTTGTTGAAGTTGGTGTTGAACCTGTTTTGGTTCCCTTGTGCTGTTCTTCTGCCTTCCAGGTCCACTAGTCTTTCGGCCATTCTCATGGCTTCTACTAAGCTTGTTGGCTCCTGTCTCTCCACATCTCTTCTAGCCCATTCTTGTATCCCAAACAAAAATCCATGTAATTTAGTATCTGTATCCATGTTTGGTAGCTGCAGCATGATCTACCTATATTTGCTGACATATTCTTTCATCTTCCCCTGTGTTTGCTTGAGGTTCCTCCATTTATCTCTCACTTTGAACTTCTCCATATTTGGAATGAAGTAGTCCTTTAATTCTTCCTGGAGTTCTTCCCATGAAAAGATGGTGTGGCCCTGCTCTTGTTCCAGCAGGTACCAACTGGCAGCGTCCTCCTCCAAGTAAATGGCTGCCACCTCCGCCTTCCTATCTTCGGTTATTCGTGAATACTTCAAGTACCTGTCCACCTTTGCGATCCATTTCTTTAGAACCAACCCATCTCTCTCTCCCTTGTACTTGGCTGGTTGGGGCATCTTGAATTTTCCATAATCATCTTCTGAACTATCACTATCTTCCTCCTCTTTACAGTGGTACTTCTTCTTTTTCTTCTTCGTCTTTCTTTTTACTTCCTAATTCTACTACTTTCTCCTTCTCTTTCCTTGTATCTTGCGCCCTCCTAGATGTCTTCTCTCTACCCATTCTATCCATCTTCTCTTGGATTCTGTGTCTTTTCTCCTCTTCTTGTTGTTGTATCACCCATTCTCTATAGCCCTGCTCCACTTCTAGTTTTTTCTTACTTTCTTCCTCCTCTTCCTTCATCTGCATGTTCCTCCATATTGACTCCAGCATGCCTGACATACCATCTAATTGTCTTTCTAGTCCGCCGGCCACCTTCTCCTCTTGGGCCACTCTCCATTCTTGCCCTCTACTATTCTTTCTCTTCTCCATTGTTGGGAGGGTGACATTCTCCCTTTCGTCCTCCATGTGGTTGGTGGTGGTGTTGACGCGGGGAAGCCGTGTTTCGCCGGTGGTGGTGTGGGCCGTGCCGTGGGGAAGCCGCGTCACGTCTTCAGATGGTGGGGTGTTGAGGTTGGGGTGTTACACCGGAGCCGACGCGACGTGGGGCGATGCGACGGGGGTCGACGCAACGTGGGGCGACGCGACATGGGGCAACACGACGCGGGGCGTCTCGCAGTGGGTCGTTACGACTTCGATTTCTTTGAGGCACTGGATCTTTCCTCTTGCTTCCGTGAGCACTCCTTCACTCCGAGCAAGAGTCGCTCTGATACCAAGTGTGATAAACCTGCACTCGTTACGCACTCAACACGGCACAAAAAGGTAACACGATATATGAGCTCAAGGTATACTCTTGTATTATTCAATCCAAAAAGCGGGACAACATAGACACATCCCAGGACTACACCCTCGTGACGCCGCACATAAGAGGATTCACCACTGGGTATAGAGAATCACACGTAGAGTGGAAACAAGGCAGGGCTTTGAGTCACTACTACTCCCTATATAGGTGCATTCGGTAGCAACGGCATGGTATAGCTACAAAGCCCTTACAACACCACCCCCCCCCCCCCCCCCCCCCCCCCCCCCCCCCCCCCCTCCCTCGGCAGTATAGTAGTGTGTTTGGTAGGTTCTCAGTAGGGAAGTGCAATGGAAACCTCTGGTCAGACGTCGGAGCATTTTGCGAGTGCCCCCCAGTCAAATACCTTGTGCATTGTCCTCTTTGAGGAACAGCTATTGGCTGTCTGCGCCATAGAGTTGGAGCTTAAAGAAACAACGATTTTCGGTCAGGTAATAGGGCACTTTGCAGCCAGGGCCTAGCTTCAGGATTGGCTCCACTCCACGCTGCGCATTGGCACAGCGCAGATCATGGAGGCAGTCCTCATGGGCCTTGGGATCTTCATGGTTCGTCTCACCTCTGCGGACGCAGCTCGAGAGTTGGTGGAGAGCTTGCCCTATGCCTCCATGAAGGGGGTTATTCACATGGTTCCCTGGTACAGCGGCTTCATAGTGGAGTCATTTGAGCTCCACAACAGATTTCTTAGACACCTAGTCACTTTATTTTTTCTCGAACTGGTGGTAGAGTACTGTCAATTAGTGGAGGACTTTGGTCGGCTCTTCGACACAGTTCTTCCTTCCTCCTTCGCGAATGTTGTGACAGCTGCAGGAGTCCCCAAGGTACGAGTGGCTGTGAAAGACACAAAGAGTATACCCAAGTTCCTGGAGATAGAGGCAGGAGGTCACTCCTTTAGGCAGCAGGTCACTGTGACTGGGCAACCAGGGCAGTGCTTACGCTGCTATGACTTTGGGCATCAGGCAGCAGACTGTACTCGCTTTGGAGCCAAGGTGGCTCCATCGACAGGCCCACAGGTGAATGTTGACGGCTTCACACGGGTCTAGAGATGACAGAGAGGGATACAGTAGGGGAGCTGCAGCCAGCTCTGCAGACGCAGCCTCGACAGCACGGAGCAGGAGGGTGAGCGACACCTCATCGGCAGAGCACTCCGCAACCCCCCTGCCCGCCCCACCCAGCAGGACCGCAACTCCCCACATCCACCATCCGCGCCACAGACTACCTCACCTGAGAGCCCACACTCCCCCCCCCCCCCCCCTCCCCCGAACCTTCCATGCCCCCTCACTGACCCGAGCCCAGGCGCCCCCCTCCGAGGCCACCAGCCTCCCTCTCCCCCCCCCCCGTTTTGGTGATCACCCCCAGATCCACCCCCCCACTCCCACAGGAGGTGATGAGCCACACATGCCTACATCCTTCTCGCACCAGCAGTTCTCTCCCTCCCACACAGTCACCAGCTCATCTGCCCTTGTCGCTTGTCACACTTTTCCGAGACAGGCACAACTGTTGCCACACAGGAGTTCTTTTGCAGTGGCCCATGGTCCTACCTAAGAGTTGCGGAGCGCGGAGAGTTCCCACTACCTCTAGAGGTGGGGATCTTCGTGGTTCGCAAGTCAAGGAGGGGCAAGGTCTATCTACTAGCACCACCGGATAGACCAAACTACACTTTTTTCTTTCAGTCATCTTACTCAGGGGTTTGGACGATGACACAGATAGAGGAGTTGAAGAGTCAGGTGGAGGACCACATCTCCCAGCGGATGGGAGATGAAGGATTAGCATTGTTTACGTAGCAGCAGTGGCCTGGTTGCATGATGGACATTAACTGGTGGGCTGGTGCTGAGGTCCCGCACTTGAGCATCATCTTTCAAGCCCCTTCACAGTGGATAGCTCCGCGGGATGTGATCGAGTGGCCCTTGGCACAGGTGGCTTGTTTCTACTAGTGTACAGAGTTACGACTCAGCATGGTTGATAGATGCATTGATAGTACCACCTGGATCATCTATCACCCCTATGGTCCGGCCAAGGGCCACCATGGGGGATAGGAGTCCTTCATCTAGACTTGCGGCAAAGCGCACTTGCATGCCTCATAGTTTCTTCTCCTCATCAGCAGCTTTCACACCGACCGAATAGATGCCTATTCAGTTAGTCACAGGTTTCCCCATTAGCTTACACCTTGCATCATGGAATGTGAACAGTCTCCACTAAAGTGGGGCACGTGGTTCTAGAAAGTTGATTGTTCGGCAAAAGTTGCAGCCTGTCCTTGTCGGACGGATCGATATCCTACTTCTACAGGAGCACAAGCTCTCGCCCACCCAAGCCCCCAGCGGGTAGGAAAGGTACTCTCGGGCAGCTCCCGCACTTACCGGGAGCACTCCTTAGGTGCCCACGACAGGAGTGGAGGCGTATGCACCTCTATCAGCCCGAGTCTCACCACCTATGTACGAGACCACGAGACGATAGTGGCAGGGAGGGTTCTATGGATCAGACTGGACATTGGAGACTCATGCCTAGGAGTCCTCAATGTCTATGCCCCTACGGAGGTTAGGGCGCCGCAGGTTCTAGGTGGAGGTCACGAATGGACTCCCAGAGGTGGACTCCTGGATCGTTGTGGAGGAGACTTCAACAACCTGGATGCGTTGGAGGACCAACAGGGCAGAGGCAAAAGCTACCAGGGCATGGCGGAGGATGAGCAGGAGGCATGGGAGGTATTTCTATTGGCAGTAGGTGCACGCGATATCTGGAGAGACCCTGCTTTCCATAGGAGGGAGAGGTCGGTGGATTAAACTACCTGGGCATGGCCGGGGATGAGCAGGAGGCATGGGAGGTATTTCCATTGGCAGTAGGTACATGCGATATTTGGAGAGACCCTGCCTTCCACAGGAGGGAGAGGTCGCTGGACTTCTCTTGGGGATACATACCGCTAGGTGGAGTCCTGCTGGAGCGGTTGGACAGGTTTTATGTGGGAGAGTTGGGAGGCTCTTGTGGAGGCCAGATTGGGCAGCTGGCGAGCACCAGGTTGTCCGATCATTGCCTGGTTCTCCTGACACTAGATCCCCCAGCATCTGCCCTAGACACACGATCCTGTCGGATCCCTGACTCGATCTATAGGAGGGAGGAGGTGACAAGACAGATAGAGCAGCTTTGGACTAGGGAGTGGGGCAGGGGGGACCGGATCGCAGAGGAGCTTGTAGAGGTCCTAGCCGAATTGAGCAAAATCTGCCAAGAGGCAGCCATACAGGCCAGGCAGCAGAGCTGGGAGGAGGAGAGAGCACTCCGGTGGGACCTTGCAGCCACGCAGAGATTACTACAGGAGGCACCAAGGGATCCCACCCTCCACACACAGAAGGTGCGAGCACGAGCAGCCATTGTTGGCCTAGAGGACAGGCTCTTAGAGTTGTCTTTCCGCACCTCAGCAGCTTTCTGTGCGCAAAAGGGGGATACGATGTGCAGGGAGTTTTTCCAGGTGCACCAGCCTTGCATCTCAGGAGAGCAGATACGCAGCCTTCGAGATCAGTATGGGAGGACTCGTTGTAGCCCAGACGAGGTGATAGAGCGTGCCACTGACTACTACAGTCGCCTTTTCCAGCAGGAGACAGCCTCAGCTAGAGGACAACGATGTAGGCACCATGTCTGGGATCACATCCCATCCCTCGTCATAGACGAGATGGGACGCTCTCTCCTAGCCTCCTTCACAGAGAAGGAATTGGAAGAGGCTTTCCATACACAGGATGGGCAGAAATGCTGGGAGAGGATGGCCTCTCTAAGGCCTTCTTTACTACCTACTGGGAAGTGGTGAAGGATTTCCTTTCAGGAGATTTTCACTTCAGGACAGATGCCAGGGAGCCTTTCGGCAAGCCTTATCAGTCTTCTCCCCAAAGGGGGAGACTGATTGGAGCTTTCCCAATATAGACCGATCACCTTATTGTCAGGGGCCTATAAGGCACTGACAAAGATGATTGGTAGGCGACTACGCCCCGTGCTGCCAGACATCATCCATGACACACAGACAGGCTTTGTCCAGGATAGGAGTATCCTGGAGAATGTATTTACCTTCTTTGAGGCGACAAAGTGGGATCAGCATAGTGAGCAGAGACTAGCCGTACTTCTCTTGGATTTCGAGAAAGCTTATGACAAGGTGGACTGGGATTTCCTAGAGGGCACCATGGTGAGGTTGAGTTTCCCCCAGGCTTGGATTCACGGGGTCTCCACACTTTACAAATCGGCCACCAGCAGGGTTCTCATAGGTGGTAGGCGTGGGGAGGAGTTTCGGCTGGAGAGATTGATTCGGCAGGGCTGCCCCCTGGCCCCGTATGTGTTCCCACTCTTTGCAGAGGTGATGTCTCACTTCCTCAGGTTCCATGTGAGCGGATTACGCGGGACGCGGCCTCTAACTTCCAGTGAGAGAGGAGACTGAGTTGCTAGACTCAGAGTATGCAGATGATACATCACTCTATATAGAGAACGATGATTTGATGTTGGAGAGAGTGAGGCTGGCTCTTGAGGTGTTTTGTTCAGCAGCGGGAGTAAAAATCAACTGGCGAAAGTCGGTTGGTTTCCTCACAGACCTGGACTCTAGCACAGAGTGGGGCATCCACCTTGGATTTAGATGGGTGAGTAGAGGGCAGAACGTCCAGTACCTAGGATTCCAGGTGGGACTCGATACCACTCCCGCCCCAACAGTTTCTTCCAATCCTCGATTCTATTCGGAGGAAACTGACCTACTGGAGCACGGCTCGCCTCTCACTAGCCGGCCGAGCCCTGGTGGTTAATCAGGTCTTCCTAGCGACGGTGTGGTACATCGCCTTGTGTTGGTGTTTCTCCTTGTCTTGTGTAGTGCAGTTTTGCCATCTAGTGCAGAACTTCCTTTGGTCTGGGTTTGACGGCTTCAGGGATTCCTGGGCCTAGGTGGCGTGGAGGACCATCATACGGCATCGGTCAGAGGGAGGGCTCGGGATCATAGACTCAGAGTTTCAGAGTATGGCTCTCTTGGGCAAGCTAGTTGTCCGCGGCCTCACACTGGGAGAGCAGACCTGGAAGGTCCTACTGCAGGAGAGTCTTCAGGATTGTAGATCGAGGCTTGGCAGTGAGCAGAGGTTGTTCCTGAGATGGATCTTCACATCAGCCCAGATCACCCCCCTAGATCACCTTTCCTATGCAGCTTACTCCGCGTGTGGCTGGGCCTCCGTAAGGCCCTAATCCAGAGCCCCCTAGGCTGCCAAGGGGAGATAGACTGTCAGCCGGTGATCTGGAACCCACAGGTCAAAGATCAGGAAGGGGCACAAATTGGCGAGCGCCCCCACATCTAGTGGGCTGGTTTGGAGGCCAGCCCGGCTCGTACCATTAGGATATGGTGGGAGGTGTACAGGATGGCGGACGAGGAGGTGCTGCAGCGAATATCAGGTTGCCAAAGAGGAGTGTAGTTGAGGCGAAGGGAGATAGACACAGCAATACCTCTGGAGTGGATTGCTCCCCCGATACGAGTGCCGATAGAGCCCGCAGAGGTATGGGCCTCTAGGTTCTCACCAGCAGGCATCGCCCTACAGGTGGCAGGTAGAGTGGGCGGGGCCCCGCAGGGGACTTTCTTCACCGTTCAGGAGGGGGGGCGTCTGGCCCTTGATAGAGGGCAGTTGGATGAGGGGATAGTTGCCCTTTCGTTGTGGAGGAGGATTCGGGTGGTGGGCCTAGAGGGGAAGATATGGCGACTAGATCCCTATGTTTTTTGGAAGGAGCTCAGGGAGTGGCGCCTTTGGATCTGGGAGGGCAGACCACTTGATAAGCTGGAGTGGGATCCAAGAGAGTGGTTATGGCCGGCCACTGCAGTTGCCAAGAAGCCACCGAGATTCTTGGAGTACACTGCCAGGATTGGCAGACACGATGCAGGAGGATATGGATTGGGCACCGTCACGTAGCAGGCACTGGGCGGAGCATAGCATCACGGAGCCGTTCTGACAGACTTTTTGGAGCTGCCTATGGGATAGCTGGAGGCCAAGGAGGGTATCATATTTCTTATGGTTGGTGGCACATGGAGACTTGGCTGTGGGAAGTTGGCTTGCCCAGATGCAGAAGGAGGGAGGTTGTAAGCGCTGCACATAGCGGCCTCTGGAAACCCCAAAGCACTGCCTTTGGTCATGTGAGGAGGCATAGTTCGTGTGGAGAGGAGCATGCCGCATATTTTGCCATATAGCACCTAGCCTTGGATGTATCTCATGGGGAGCTTTCTGTTGGCAGGCAGTCAGCGAGGGCCGTCACCTTCTGTATGAGGCCGGGATGCAGGGCACGATATTCATCATCGAGGCAGGGTCATGCGCAGTGGTCGGCTTGGAGGCTCTGCCCATCCACCAGGTAGTGGAGCCCACAGTAGACCGCTCTGATGTATGGGAGATCATAGGGAGTCTTACTGGATGGCATATCTGGAAGGCGTGGTGTCAGGAGACTTTCGGCGGAGAGAGACTTTCAGCACAAGCGACCTTAGGAGAGCTCTGGACCTCCATCATCCACTCCCTTCGCGGCCGTTGGGATCAGGTGCAGGGCGAGTCCAGGGCTCGTGAAGAACTCCGCCGTCATTTCATGCATACCTAGGGCGGCCAGGACTTGTTTTTCGTGATGTAGGCAGGCCGCCCCAAATGGCGATACACCCCCTCCTCCATGGCTTCTTGCCCCCATCCCCTCGAGACCGCCTTGAGAGGCTTGTATTCATGATGTATTTGTGACTTTGCATCAACTCCAGCTAGTCTGTTGAGTATGAGCACTCTGTTGTAATCAGTTTTTTTGAGTAATATAATCAGCCACATTTTATCTGAAAAAAAAAAGATATATATAAAAGTACAAATGTGCTAAGGGTGTGTTTACACCCGTGCACATATAAAGGCACGATGACCCTTTATTCCCAACAACCTCCCACCTAAAGGCAATGTGCCTTAAGAGAAGAAAAGAGTCAACTAAATCTAAGTATGTACAAAGCTGAACTACATATACCTATCCAACTCCCATCATCTGTCAGCAATGAGTAAACCGCCCTGTTGGAAGACCCTTCTTGAGAAGATTTGCAGGATTATCATTTGTATGTACTTTGACAAGCTCAATGCTCTTGCTGTCAAGTACATCTCTAATGAAGTGATACTTCACCTGTATGTGCTTCGTCTTTGCATGAAAGATAGGATTCCGTGCTAGCATGATAGCACTCTGACTATCACAATGGAGAACAGGTAACTCTATAATGCCAAGCTCTCCCACTAGACGTGAAAGCCATAAAGCCTCCTTGCATGCCTCAGTGGGGCAGCCACATACTTTGCCTCTGTAGTAGACAATGCAACACACTTTTGTAGCGTGGAGATTCAAGAGATTGCTCCTCCTATGAAGGTAAATACATATCTAGAAGTGGACTTTTTGCAGTCCGCATGACTAGCATAGTCTGCATCCGTAAAGCCAACGACAGATGCCTTCTGCTACCCAAAGCAGATACACAAATCCTTTGTGCCTTTGAGGTATCTCATAATACCTTTCATTGCTTCCCAATGCTTTTTACCAGGGTTTGTCATGTATTTGCTAACCACTCCCACTGCAAAGGCAATGTCAGGACGTGTAGCAACCATAGCATACATCAAAGTGCCTACAGTTGAAGCATATGGTATCTTGGCCATTTCAGCCTTCTCATCATCAGATGTAGGGCTGTCTTTTGCACTGAGTTTCACATATGGAGGCAATGGAACCCCAATTGTTTCCCCCCCTCTCCATATTGAAACGCTGCAAAACCTTGGAGATATACTCTTGCTGAGATAGATAGAGTAATCCTTTTGATCTATCTCTGAGTATTCGTATGCCAAGAATGTGATTTGCATCACCAAGATCCTTCATGTCAAAGCTGCCATGAAGACTTTGCTTCAGTGAGTCCAAGGCATGAGTATCCTTGCCAGCAATTAGCATGCCATCAACATATAAAACCAAGATAATCATGCTGCCATCTGCTGCCTTCTTGGTGTACAAGCAATGATCCACTTGACTTCTATGAAAACCTTGAGACTGCATAAATGCATCAAACTCATGATACCATTCTCTTGGTGCTTGTTACAGCCCATACAAACTCCTTTTGAGTTTACATACCATCTTCTCTTTCCCTTTTTCCACAAACCCTTCAGGTTGCTGCATATATATGTCTTCATACAGATTACCATGTAAGAATGTGTTCTTTACATCCATTTGTATGAGCTCCATATCTTCAGCTGCAACCAAGCCCAAAATGATTCTCAATGTAGTCATCTTGACTACATGAGAGAATATCTCATCAAAGTCAACTCCATGTTCCTGCTTGTATCCCTTCGCAACCAATCTTGCTTTGTACTTTGGCGAGGAACCAAAAGTGACCTTCATCTTGTAAACCCATTTGCATGGAAGGGTTTTTAGCCCTTTAGGCAATTGCACCAAGTTCCAAGTGCCATTTTTCTCAAGAGATTCCATCTCTGACAACATGGCTTTATACCATTTCTTGCTGTCTTGTCTGTCCATTTCTTCCTTGAAGCAAGACAGTTCACCAGAGTCTGTCAACATGACATAATCAGCCACATTGTTTGCACGAGGAACGAATCTATCAGGTTGTCTAGTAGCCCTAGACGATCTCCTAACCGAATGATCATTGTTTGCTGGCTGTTGAGCCTGCAAATTTCCATTTTCAGCTTGTTGTCCTGGTTGTTCCTGCACATTCAATGGCTCATCATTATGGGCAATGGCTGGCTGATCATTTCCAGCATTATTTTCTGCATTTGCAGGTTCATTTACAGTAGGTATTTGCTTTTGTACAATGGGCACATTTTGCTGTCCAAAAGGTATTTCTTCTCGGAATACAACCCTACGGACTTCCTATATTCTTTCGGGCTGTTTATGCATGCGATCTTCCTGGAAGATAACATCATTGCTGCGTATTATTTTCCTTTTCTTGGGATCCCATAATCTATATCCCATTTCACCCTTGTCACCATATCCTAGGAAAATGCATTTATAGGACTTTGGCTCCAGTTTGCTACGTTCTTTCTTACGTATGTGCACAAATGCTTTGCAGCTAAACTCTTTCAAGTGTGCATACAAAGGTTGCTTGTCCAACCACGCTTCTTGGGGAACTTCTCCTTCCCCCCCCCCCCCCCCCCCCCCCCAAAGACATGTTTGGTGACCGATTAATCAAGTGTACGGCTGTCATAACAGCCTCTGTCCAAAAACCATGAGGTAATGCAGCATGTGACAGCATTGTACGGACCTTATCCTGTATTGTCCGATTCATACGCTGTGCAACTATTTTGGGGTGGATTATGAGGGGCAATGAGCTCCCTCTTTATGTCTTTGCTGTCACAAAATGCCTGAAAGGCCTTGGACACATATTTCTCACCATTGTCAGAGCGAAGACACTTAAGTGTCTTATCAGTCCAATTCTCAACCAATGCCAATAATTTTTGAAACTTCTCAAGCACTTCGTCCTTGCTACGAATAGGGTAAACCCATACCTTCCATGTAGCATCATCGACAAAGGTGACAAAGTATTTCTTTTCCCCTAAAGATAACCCTGGCACGTGACATACATTGGAATGTACTAACTCTAGAGGAGAAGATTTCAGCGAAAGAGACTTTTTATGAGACGTCTGTGCATGTTTACCATAAACACAATGATCACAATGCTCAAAATCAGCATAACGAAGACAAGGCAAGTAACCCAAACGAGAAAGCACTTTCATTCCAGTTTGACTCATGTGTTCCAACCGGCCATGCCACAAAGAAACACTTGGCTGCTTGGTCACGGCAATAACATGGTCATGCACACTAGATACATGGAGAGGATACAAGGTATCACTTTTACAACCTCTTGTAATGACTCTAGAACCCTTACAGATCTTCCATTTCCCATCACCAAAGGTGGTATGAAATCCATTGTCATTTAGCTGCCCTGTGCTAATCAAGCTCTTCTTGAGGTGAGGTACATGCCGTACATGCTGAAGTGTGAAGATAGAACCATGTTGAAACTGCAACTGCACACTGCCAATACCTGCAATGTCACATGCATAGTTGTCCCCAAGATGGACAACACCATGTAGACCCCTTGTATAGTTAGAAAACCACTCACGATGAGGGGTGACATGAAAAGAAGCACCTGAATCTAGAATCCAAGTATGTATGTTATCATCAACATTTGCAAGTAAAGCATGTGTACTAAAGAATGAAGAGACAAAGAGTACGTCATTCCCACTGTCACTATCATGAGTGAGTGCATTCACCTCTTCAAATTTGACACTGCTCTTCTTAGACTGACTCTCTTTCTTCTCTTTCTTGCTATCATGTGCCTTCTTGCCCTTTTCTTTTTGTTTCTTCCATTTGTAGTAGTCACGTTTAAAGTGACCCTTCTTGCCACAATGATGGCATTCAACATCTTACCACGTGATTTACTGCGTCCCTTGCTATCAGATTTGCCTTTCTGCTGTGATCTGCCCCTAGTATGCAAAGCATTGGAAGACTTACTAGATGCATTGTTATGCCACTTCATTTCTTCTATGAGTAGAGCACTCTCTACATCAACATACAAAAGGATTGCATTAGAATTGCTCATAACATTCCTGAATGTGTCCCAATTATCTGGGAGAGTGCAAAGCAAGAACCTAGCCTTAAAGTCTTCAACAATCATGAACTTCAAGGCAACTAGCTGGCTGAAAATGGAGTTAAGCTCACTCAACTGAGTAGACATTGCTGTACCCTCTTTCATACGCAAATCCATAAGCTTTTTCAGTCAATAAACTTTACTTGCGGCACTCTTCTGTGCATACAATTCTTCCAGTCGAATCCAAATAGCATTGGCAGAATCCAAACCTTCAAGGTTAAACAGCAAGGCATAAGAAATCGATAGCTTGATGGTTGAGCGTGTAAGCTCACTTAACTCATCCCAGTCTTCCTGTTCCATATCTGCGGGCTTTGTCCCTTTGGTTTTAATCGGCTTTGTCTGCTTCTTTTGCAACAGAATATTATAGCATTGTTTTTGCCAGACTGCAAAGTTATGTGCTCCTTCAAGCTTCTTAATGTGCATGAGATGACTGCTATCACTACTGCTAGCTATGATTTTTAGCCCAAATGTGACAAAAAAATTCAGCAAATGCAGGCCCAAAGTGTCACACAAGTGACCAAGGTACAAACAAGTACCAACCAGCAATAAATAACCACGTAAAAGCAGAAATGTCAGACCTGCAAATAAATTTTCAGAAGCAGTAAACCTTGTGCTATAGCACTCCACAACTGATTACAGTTGTTCCAAGGACAAATACATCACATTACATGAGAAGTCCCAAATTTTAGCTGCAATTTCTGTTGTACACGCACCCACGGACACAAAATTTGACAGGCATTGTCAAAAGCCCCAAATTTTTTGTGCTCAAAGCATCCCATCCAATTGCCTCTCTTGCAAAGCCATCGTTGCTTGTCACCTACAGCGTGTCATCGCTGGACTGCTGCCCCGTTGGTCCGTTGCGAGCTTGTGCCGTCTGTTGCCAAGTCCTAGTCGCGTGTAGTTCGCCGTTTGTGCAGCAGTCAACTACACCCAACCAGCACGTCCGGTCGCTCCCTGCACACAATCATTGTACTTGCCCGTTTGCTCTCCAACAGCAATTGTCGCCTTGGTAGTCACCTACTCACTTAGCTCATGCTTGACTACGCCTTGAGAAGCATGCACTCCTTGCCTGCTCTGATACCAATTTGTTATGACAGAGAGCATGAGGATCGAGACACGCAATGCTTTCTCACAGCACAAAGAGAGAGAGAGAGAGAGAGAGAGAGAGAGAGAGAGAGAGAGAAGGATCGCGATGGCGGGGAGATGGATCGCGATGGTGCCGCCTGCTTCTGCCGCCCTGCAGAAGGTCGTCTGACCTGTCACGTTCCGCCCTCCGCTTCCTCCTGCGCCCGTCTGGCCCTGCGCCCGTCTGGCCTTGCGCGTCCGTCTGGCCCTGCGCCCGTCTGGCCCTCTTGCGCCCGTCTGGCCCTGCGCGTCAGGGTTTCTCCCCGCGCCCGACCCCTGCCCTGCGCCGTTGCTGCCTCGCCCGTCTTGCAGTCGAACCTGGGCCCTGTTGACAGTCGCCGCCCCTGCCTTCGTTCGTCGCCTCTCCAGCCCTGCCGTCCTCTGCCCCCCCTGTGGTTCGCCCTCTTGCACGTGCACTGTCAGGGTTGTGCCCTGTCACTCGCGATATTGGGACAAGCTACACCTGAAGCCGCTTCTCCAGTGCCTGTCCTGTTTTGCCTGAGAAGGCGCGAGAGAGAGAGCGAGAGAAAGAGAGATGCTGCCCTCGCCCGTCAGCCACTGTGGTGGTCGTCCCAGACTTTTAACGCCTGCAACCTGTCCGTGTGACGTCTTGCGGGTCGTCCTCCGCCGTGTGTGCAACCAGCTTGTAGGGGTGCAGCTTTCTAACGCAACTGACACTGATCTGCACTGTCGGTCAGTCCTTCTTCGAGATCAGCTCGTCGTACACGATGGCTGGTTTGGATCTGGATTTCATCGACCAAACGGTGGCAGCACTTGGCCCGGACTCTGATGTTGAGGAACCGGAGGATATGGTTCCGTGCCCTGAAGAATTACCCCCGGGTCCCGACATCCAGCCTGCGGGTAAACGTACCAAGCATACCCCGGAAGAGATAGGTGTTATTCCGGATTGTTCCTATGCGCAGGTTGCTTCGGATTTTGTGGACTCTCAGGAGGTGGACTGGGAGCATCTGTTGGAATTTGCCAACACTCTGCTTGGTGAATATGTTCAACATAATCAGGAAGCCTTCTCTGACTCTGCTCCAGACGATGTTCTGGAAGCTACCGTTGACCCAAAAACTGTCCTACGCTCCTTTTCGGTATTTTATGATCGCGCGGTGATACTCTTCTTCACTGGTCGCATCCCGCTGCTTTCCCGTATTCGCCAATGGCTGCAGAGTCTGCTACAAGGGGAATGTGTTGAAGAGATTTTTGTTGGATCCCGAGGTTTTTTTGAGGTCCTCTTGAAAACAGAGACGCACCGTACTGCTCTCCTGTCTAAACTGCCTTTGTTTTTTGATCGTCGGTTGGTTCATGTGGTTCCTTGGCGCCCGATGGCAGATTTCCAGCGCCTCCTGCAACGTGAATGCCCTGTATTATTGTCAATTATTGCAGACAACCAATACATGAACTTCTTGTCTTTTGCATTCCATTCCTTCCGTGCCTTTGTCTATACCTATCCACACCGCACTTGCGACATGTGGCCAACAATTCAAACTCTCCCCAGAAGAGAACACAATCATTGGGGCAAGCATGAACCCAACGTTTGGAATTTTCCAATCGCATAAAGGGTCGAACGCCATTCAAATCGTTGCACTTTGCCTTTCCCTCTTCCCTTCAGTCGAGTAGCTGAAGCCCCTCTTCTTTTAGTCAATACGCTAAAGCTCCTCAAAGCTTTGCTTTGCAAAGCAGAGCAAAACAAAGTAAAGCAAAGCCATGGCTGAAAAGAATATGCTGTAGTTCATGGTATGACCCCCGAAGAATGTTTTATAGGTAAGAAGCTTGATGTCTCACACTTGAAAGTGTTTGGCTGCATTGTGTATATTCATGTGCCAGATGAGTTGCGGAAGGAACTAGATCCAAAGGCTGAAAAGTGTGTCTTTATTGGATACTCTTTAGAGCAGAAAGGGTATCGCTGTTATAACCCTGTCACATGTAAGTTCAGAGTGAGCAGGGATGTTATCTTTGATGAAATGAACAGTTGGTATGCATCTAGTGGTGATACATTGGATGATGATGTTTCTTGGATGAGGGAGTCCTGGACATTCTCGCTGACAAAGTCAAATCGAGGCAAGCTGTGCCTCGTACCTGATTGTGTTTTGTAGACACATGAAAATAGCCACGTGGAATGTGCGAGGAATTTGTTCTCGCCACAAGCAATATGCCATGTGGGCTGCATTGTATGAGAATCAGTGGGATGTCCTGTGCGCTGTTGAGCACAAGAGTCACGGTGATGCCGGTAAAGTTGTGGATTGCCATGGCTTTCGTTTGTTCTATGCAGGAACACAAGCCATGCATTACTCGGGTGTGCTCATGATTGTACATGCCAAATATCAGCCTGTTCTTATTAAAAATGATGTTCATGGCCGCTTTTTGGTGATTGAAATCTTATTCGAAGGGGAAATCCTATGGTTACTTGGCCTCTATGCTCCGAATGATTCGTTATCTCGCTGGGAGCTTTGGCAGACTTTGTAGACTTCCTTGTCGCTTGGCAGACGGGGCTTCTTCATGGGGGATTTCAATATGTGTGTTGATTCTTCCCAGTCTACATCGGAACACTCGGTCATGGATGCGCCGGAAAGTCGTATGTGGCAAGAGTTGGCTCTTGCTGTTCTTAAGCAAGATCTTTGGTCCTGGCTACACCCGTCTTCTCAACATGGTCGCGGTTGGACCGTATATATATCATGCAGAATGATGATTTTCTACCTGAGATGCTCGAAATAAAAGTGTTGCAGCAATATGTCTTGTCGGACCATTTCCCTCTGCAATTCGAGTTGCTTGCACAACCCATTGCCCCTTTCAAGCAATTTCTGGAGAGACTCCCTTTGCGTTTCAACTCGTCCTACTTAAAGCATGCAATTTTCCAGGGCTATATGCAGCAATTGCTTGACAGATTCTTCTTGGACTTTTCCTCTCAGGGCACTACGTCATTTGAAAGATTGCTCTCTAATGTGCAGCGGGTTGCTCGGCAATATGGGATCTATCATGCCTCTCTTTGTCGGCGCCGTCGACAGGCAGCGGAGGACCTCCTGGTTTTGGTTCGCTCCCTGCTGATGGACACTCCGGATGATGCATTTCTGCTTGCACTGGCCATGCGGGTGGCCGATCTTATTAAAGAATTCCAGTTAAAATCGTATCAGCAGGCCAAATTGCAACATCTGACAGAGACTTTGCAAGATAGTGCATGTCAGACCCATAAGTTCTTTTGAGCTCTCCATGCCTCTCCTGCTCGAGAGAATATGACCAGACTCGAGGATGCACAAGGCCACCTTATCCTGGATCCACAGACTATTGTGCATATGTGCAGGAATTATTTCCGTGACCTTCTCGGTTCCGCTTCTCCACCTTCCGCCCAAATTACTCAGGCCCGTTCGGTTTTTTATGACCTGGTCCGCAATCAGCTTCCGCAGGACATGCAAGCTACTCTGGAGTCAGATATTGGTGAAGCAGAGGTTATGGATGTCTTGTTACACTTGCCCAAAGATAAAAGTCCGGGTTGGGATGGTCTCACCAATGAGTTCTTTGAAGCTTTCGCTACCCAATTGGCGAAACCATTGCAGGCCTTGTTTCAGCAGGTGTGGGAAACGGGGATCATGCCTCCCTCATGGAAACAAGGACTTATTAAACTGCTTCCAAAAGTTCCTTCGCCATCTAAGTTGACACAGTGGCGCCCCATTTCTTTGATGGGTTCAATGTACAAAATCTTTTCCAAAGTAATGGCGAATCGGCTCCATAAGCATCTCCCTGGCCTTGTGCACCCTCTCCAGTATGGTTTCATTAAGGGCCGAAATATTCTACACAATGTTTTGAATGCCCAATTGGCCATTGATTATGCCCGGCATTCTAATCAGGAGGTGGTACTGATTCAATTGGACCTGGAAAAGGCTTTTGACTATCTGGACTGGTCTTTCATTGTTGACCTTATGTCTGCTATGGGCTTTGGTGCTCGGATGTCTCGTCTGATCTACACCATTAGTGCTGCGGCGTCTTCGATAGTCATGCTGAACGGAGGTGTTACTGAGCCATTTGTCCTTGCCCGTTCTGTCCTGCCCTTGCGACACATCCAGTTCTTTCCATGTTATCACATATGGCCGCCTCCTCCCAGTTGGCCGGACTGTCGCTTCCTACAGGACAACACTTCATTAGCCAATCCCTAGCAGATGATACTTTTATGATTTTGCGTGCGGACAAGGATAACCTTCGAAAAGCATTGGATGTTTGGGGTCTCTTTGGTCAGGCGTCAGGCCTTCGTATCAATGCGCTCAAATCAGCTATTCTAAGCTGCACGGAGTCGGATTTGCAGTCCTTGGACTGGCAGGATCTGGTTGTTCCTGGAGGTTCCATTGTCAGGCATCTTGGATACCCTTTGGGTGTTGATGTTCTCCCAAAGCAGCTTCTGCAGTGGATTTCTCAGAAAATGATGGCCAAGTTTATGTATTGGAAGTCTCAGGCCTGGCCTTTTCATGTTCGCCTCAAAGTAGCCCAGATCATTATGTTGCCAATGCTCACATATTTCTTGCCATTGTTGCCGTGGACTCCTACGACTCTGAATGCTCTCACTCAGTCTATTCGCTTCATGCTATGGAAGGACTCATTGCATGCAGGTATTTCCTGGATCTCCTGGTCGCATGCGTGCACCCCCAAACGCATGGGTGGCGGAGCTATTTTAGATGCCCAAACTCACATGCAGGCACTTCGGTGGTCCCTTTTCCGTGCCATGTGCTCGGATGATCATCATCCGTGGGTCGCTATCGCCCAGTATTTCCTCGAGGGCCATGGGCTTCAGCATGGCAATACCCAACTCTGGAGTTCTTGGTGGCACGTTCTGAATGCTTTGTGGTTTTCCAGTTCTTCTTCATCGTTGCTTACTCATTTGGTGTCTTCCTGGAAACATGTCCTTCAAAAGGCTCAGTGGCACCCACCGGAGGATCGCTTGGCTACTAACTCTTTTCAATTGGAATTACTGGCAGTCTCGCGTTTACTTTCGTGGGAAGGTAAACATGAGCTTAGACCACAATTCAACCGAATGGCACGTTTGGGCTTGTCTTCAGTTGCGGATGCCACCCTTTCCAGTCGCAATGTGCTTATATCGTTTCGTACTGCTAGGCGGCTTTTTAGGATCCCTCGTGGATATAGGCCTTTATGGGAACAGCTATTGACGGTGATCCAGAGCAGACAACCCTTTCCTGCTCTTGCTTCGGATCATCCCTGGCAGGATTGGGACCTACAAGGCCGGCTGCATTTGAGCAAAGCTTCTGCCAACCAAGTGTATCATCTTCTGATTAAAGATAATCAATGGCTAGTTACTAAAGCGAATGCTTTATGGGGATTGCGCAAATCCCGGTCATGGTGGAGGGCAACTGTGATGGAGGGCTGGGTCAACAAGACACCCTTTAAATACAAAGTCTTTCTTTGGAGAGTGATGATTGGGGGTCTTCCGCTTGCTTCGGCTCTTTCCAAGCGACGAATCTCCAATGGCACCTGTTTCTTTTGCACCACTACTATGGAATCCGCCCGCCACCGATTTATTTCTTGCCCCGTCGCTAAGAAAGTCTGGTTATTTTTGTCGGCTGTTTGGCGAGGGGTGGTTGGTATCACACTGCGCCCCTTTGATTGGGTATTTGGGCATATTGTGAGGCTTAAGGGCCTCTTCTATTGGCAGTTAGCTCTTCTCCATCGTTCTGATTTGCTCTCTACAGAGGACTTCCGTCCTTGGCATATGGCGATTTCCTCCGCATGCTTGCCATGAAATTATAACTTGTAGTACTTAGCACCTCTTCACATGATGGCTTGGATTGTCGTCATGTATCTTGTAATCAAGTAATCTTGTATTTTTTTCGTAATTAATACAATTACCTTTTACGAAAAAAAAGAGAGAGAGAGAGAGAGAGAGTGTGTGTGTGTGTGTGTGTGTGTGAGTGAGAGTCAAAGAGAGAGATGCATTTACGAAAAAAGAGAGAGAGATGCACGATGCTCTTGGGTACAAAAGACTAGTATACCTCGTTAGGTTTTTGGATAGATATATATAAAAGTACAAATGTGCTAAGGGTGTGTTCACACCTGCGCACATATAAAGGCATGATGGCCCTTTATTTCCAACAATGTTTGTGCCCAAGTGCATATGGCTTACCCTATGGCTCTCAATTTCTAGTCTCACAATGTCCATCCTACCATAGTAGCTAAGAAATGTGTTTCTATGAATTTGAAACTTGCGAAACGTTTCTTAAAGTAGAAAACGTTTTTGAGAGTAAAAAATGTGGGCGTTTTTTTTTTTAAAAAATAATTTTTTTAAAAGGGTTTTGTGAGTTGGAACCCAAAACATGGTTTTTTTGACAAAAACTATTGGGCAATGTTAAACATCACGATGATGATGTGTAATGACTCGTGAGGGCTCAAGATTTTGGATGAGAGATTGATTTTTTTGTGATTTTGTTTAGTTATTGGACTTAGTCAATCTAGTATCTATTCTTGCCTTGAGAGTTGAATATTATATGACTTTAGTCTCATTTATGAGTTATTTATGATATCTTATGATTCATTCTCGATTTTGACATTTTGTCAGTTTGTTTTGAAATGAGAATCATGATGTTGCAACTTGACTCGGTCCATATTGTAGATAGGCTATTTACATGTTAATTTCAATTTTCTTTGTATGATATGTATAAATCATAATGTTTGAGTTCTAAACCATAGTATAGCTTGTCCAAAGACTAACTTTGACATAAGTGATAAGTCAATAATGTATCATGGATATGTAACGTATTATTCTCAATTGACTCTATTATCACTCAAGCTCAATTGGCCATTCTTTGTTTAAGAGAGAGTTCCATAGAGGTTTAAAACCTCCTTCCCTAGTGAAAACTATTAAAAATCCCTATATAAAAAAACTCGCGTTTTTTATTTTACCCCCTCTTGAAAGAAATTTACGAAACACGTTTCTAACGTTTCATTTCTAAACATTTCTGATGTTTTTGGCTACTATGCATCCTACTCACTTGGTTTAGCTCCAAGTGGTTGAGTCCAAGTGTAGGATAGTCAAGGCTATAGTCAAACGGTGGGAGCACATCTATCCTCATCCCATTTAGGCTAGAAAGCGCACATCTAAGCATACCATAGCATGTATCTCCCTTTTAAGTTTGGTGCTAACTATTGGAGTACACGAGTGCTTAGTGGGGGTTCTTTGAAGACATTAGTGGCTTGAAGAGGGCCGTTGTAACTATGGGTGGGGCACGTAGCTCAACATTATGATCTCATGGGGTATTGATAGCTGAGTCTTGATCATATGTGCTATTATCATCACCAATGTTCTCTCCATGGGACTCCATCTCTCATAGAAGTCTCTCTTTGGTCTGTTGTCTTGCCTAGTAAGCAGCCCTCTCCTCGTGTGATAAGTGACTAGGTTTCCAAATGTTTGTTTCGTAGAGAAGTGTTGTTGTGACCAATTTTTCAAGGCATACTTTGATACATGGCTCATGGAACTACACTTTTGCGCATTATCTCTTAAGTCCCCTTAGTGCTGCAAAACCTTGTGCTAGCTTGGCCTTTGCTGCCTCCCGCATGGAGAACATTGGTCCCTTGAAGGCCACACCCAAGTAGGATTGTCTTCGTACGTGGTACGGACTGATCCATACAAAATACCGTACGGTACATACCTGTATGATTTAGTATGAAAAAATAGGCACTTTTTGGTCACTCTCCTTCAAGGCTACAACTTTTTTTTTTCTTTCTTTCTTTCTTATTTCTCTCTCCCTCAAGCCTCTCTCTCTCTCTCTCTCTCTCACACGCACACACACGGCCTTCTCTTTTTTTTTTCCCGTAAAAGGTAATTGTATTAATTACGAAAAAAATACAAGATTACTTGATTACAAGATACATGATGACGCTACGCCATCATGTGAAGAGGTTCCAGTACTAGGAGTTGCAAAGTCATGGCAAAGACGCGGAGGAAATTGCCATATGCCAGGGACGTAAGTCCTCCCTAGAGAGCATGTTAGAATGCTGGAGAAGATCTAGCTGCCAATACAAGAAGCCCTTAAGCCTAGCAATATGCCGCTGAACATTATAGGCGGAATCAAAAAGGAAAGCATTCCGAATGGTCCAGTTATGCCAACAGCCCCAATATCGAAGAAAGTGATACATGAGCTTCATATGTAGCTGTGCCGGAGTGGGGTATTTGGGCTGCCCAAAAACCCAATCAAAGGGGCGTAGTGTGAAACCAACCACCGCTCGCCAAACGGCTGACAAGAATAACCAGACTTTCTTAGCGATGGGGCAAGAAATAAATCGGTGCTGGGCGGATTCCACAGTAGTGGTGCAAAAGAAACAGTTGCCATTGGAGATTCGTCGCTTGGAAAGAGCTGAAGCAAGAGGAAGACCACCAATCATCACTCTCCAAAGAAAGACCTTATATTTGAAGGGTGTCTTGTTCAACCAGCCCTCCATCACAGTTGCCCTCCACCATGACCAGGATTTACGCAATCCCCATAGAGTATTCGCTTTAGTAACCAGCCATTGATGATCTTTAATCAGAAGATGATACACCTGGTTAGCAGAAGCTTTGTTTAAATTCAGCCGGCCTTCAAAGTCCCAATCCTGCCAGGGATGATCCGAAGCAAGGGCAGGAAAGGGTTGTCTGCTCTGGAGCACCATCAAAAGCTGTTCCCATAAATGCCTATATCCACGAGGGATCCTAAAAAGCCTCCTAGCTGTACGAAATGATATTAGCACATTGCGACTGGCAAGGGTGGCATCTGCGACTGAAGATAAGCCCAAACGTGCCATCCGGTTGAATTGTGGTCGAAGCTCGTGTTTACCCTCCCATGAAAGTAATCGCGAGACTGCCAGCAATTCCAATTGAAAAGAATTAGTAGCTACGCGATCCTCCGTTGGATGCCACTGAGCCTTCTGGAGGACCAGTTTCCACGAACATACCAAATGAGTAAGCAGTGACGAAGAAGAACTGGATAACCGCGAATCAGCATTAAAAACATGCCACCAAGAACTCCAGATTTGGGTATTGCCATGCAGAAGCCCATGATCCTCAAGGAAATAACGGGCTATAACGACCCACGGATGATGATCCGAGCACATGGCGCGGAAAAGAGACCAACGGAGTGCCAGCATGTGAGTATGGGCATCTGAAATAGCCCCTCTACCCATGCGTTTGGGGGTGCACGCATGTGGCCAAGAAATCCAGGAAATACTTGCATGCAATGAATCCTTCTTCCATAGCATGAAACGAATAGACTGAGTAAGAGCATTCAGAGTCGTAGTAGTCCAGGGCAGCAATGGCAAGAAATATGTGAGCATTGGCAACATAATTGTCTAGGCTACTTTGAGGCGAACATGGAAGGGCCAGGCCTGAGACTTCCAATATAGAAACTTAGCCGCCATTTTATGAGAAATCCACTGTAGAAGCTGCTTTGGGGAAACATCAACACCCAAAGGGTACCCAAGATGCCTGACAATGGAGCCACGAGGAACAACCATACCCTGCCAGTCCAAGGACTGCAAATCCGACTCCGTGTAGCTGAGAATGGCCGATTTGAACGCATTGATGCGAAGGCCGGACGCCTGACCAAAGAGAGCCCTAACATCCAATGCTTTTCTAAGGTTATCCTTGTCCGCACGCAAAATCATAAATCTGTCATCAGCCAAGGATTGACTAATGAAGTGTTGTCTAGAAGGAAGCGACAATCCAGCCAACTGAGTAGAAGCTGCCATATGAGATAGGATCGAAAGAACTGGATGAGTCGCAAGGGCAAAGAAGAGAGGGCTCAAAGGGCACCCCTGTCTGACAGAGCGGGCAAGGACAAATGGCTCAGTAACACCTCCATTCAGCATGACTCTCGAAGACGCCGCAGCACTGATGGTGTAGATTAGACGAGACATCCGAGCACCAAAGCCCATAGCAGACATAAGTTCAGCAATGAAAGACCAGTCCAGATAGTCAAAAGCCTTTTCCAGGTCCAATTGAATCAGTACGACCTCCTGATTAGAATGCCTTGCATAATCAATCGCCAGTTGCGCGTTTAATACATTATGTAGAATGTTTCGGCCCTTAATGAAACCATACTGGAGAGGGTGCACAATGGTAGGGAGATGCTTATGGAGCCGATTCGCCATTACTTTGGAAAAGATTTTATACATAGAACCCATCAAAGAAATTGGACGCCAATGTTTCAACGTAGACGGCGAAGGAACCTTTGGAAGCAGTTTAATAAGTCCTTCTTTCCATGAGGAAGGCATGATCCCCGTTTCCCACACCTGCTGAAACAAAGCCTTCAATGGTTTTGCCAGTTGGGTAGCAAAAGCCTCAAAGAACTCATTGGTGAGACCATCCCAACCGGGACTTTTATCCTTGGGCAAGTGTAACAAAACGTCCATAACCTCTGCCTCACAAATATCTGACTCCATAGTAGCTTGCATGTCGTGCGGAACCTGATTGTGGACCAGGTCATAAAAAACCGAACGGGCTTGAGTAGTTTGGGCTGCAGGTGGAGAAGTGGAACCAAGAAGGTCGCGGAAATAATTCCTACACATATGCACAATAGTCTGCGGATCAAGGATCAGGTGGCCTTCTGCATCCTCGAGTTTGGTCATATTCTCCCGAGCAGGAGAGGCATGGAGGGCTCGAAAGAACTTATGAGTCTGACACGCACTATCTTGCAAAGTCTCCGTCAGATGTTGCAATTTGGCCTGCTGATACGATTTCAACTGAAATTCTTTAATAAGATTAGCCAGCCGCATTACCAGTGCTAGTAGAAATGCATCATCCGGAGTGTCCACCAGCAGAGAACGAACCAAAGCTAGCAGGTTCTCTACTGCTTGTCGACGCCGCCGACAAAGAGAGGCATGATGGATCCCATACTGCCGAGCAACCCGCTGCACATTAGAGAGCAATCTTTCAAATGAAGCAGTGCCCTGAGAGGAGAAGTCCAATAAGAATCTATCAATCAATTGCTGCATATAGCCCTGAAAGATTGCATGCTTCAAGTAAGACGAGTTGAAACGCAAAGGGAGTCTCTCCAGAAATTGCTTGAAAGGTGCAACGGGTTGTGTAAGCAGCTCAAGCTGCAGAGGGAAATGGTCCGACAAGGCATATTGCTGCAACACTTTCATTTCTAGCATCTCAGGAAGAAAATCATCATTCTGCATGATGTATATGCGGTCCAACCGCGACCATGTTGTTGCACACTGGGCAGAATGGAAAGTAAAGCCTGTAGAAGACGGGTGTAGCCAGGACCAAAGATCTTGCTTAAGAACAGTAAGAGCCAACTCATGCCACATACGACTTTCCGGCGCGTCCATTACCGAATGCTCCGATGTGGACTGGGAAGAATCAACACACATATTGAAATCCCCCATCAAGAAGCCCCGTCTGCCAAGTGACAAGGAGGTCTGCAAAGTCTGCCAAAGCTCCCGGCGAGATAAAGGATCATTCGGAGCATAGAGACCAAGTAACCATAAGATCTCCCCTTCGAATAAAATTTCAATCACCAGAAAGCGACCATGCACATCATTTTTAATAAGAACAGGCTGATATTTGTCTTGTACAATCATGAGCACACCCGAATAATGCATGGCCTGTGTCCCTGCATAGAACAAACGAAAGCCATGGCAATCCACAACTTTTCCGGCTTCCCCGTGACTCTTATGCTCAACAGCACACAGGACATCCCACTGATTCTCATGCAATATAGTCCACATGGCATGTTGCTTGTGGCGAGAACAAATTCCTCGCACATTCCACGTGGCTATTTTCAGGTGTATTCAAAACAAAATCAGGTACGAGGCACAGCTTGCCTCGATTTGACTTTTTCTGCGAGAATGTCCAGGACTCCCTCATCCAAGAAATCTGCCAACACAGCAAAAGAGTTCTGAGGACCAGATTTGGAGGTAGATGGCATATCTGCTGGCTTGGGGATGGAACGGGGATAACGACGATCCCATGGGGTAATGACGTTGCCTCTGGTATCAAAAGCTAGCTTAGCAGGTGGACCCTTTGGACGATCCGAATACATTCTCCTGGTGGTCTGAGGACGGGGAGAAGAGGAAACCATAGTAGGAGCAGATCGCTCGGAAGACAACATTTCCTTCCTGCGCATATAGGTACGCATGGAATTTGTGAGGTAGTAGGCACAGTATTCTCCATGCCAGCAACAACCCTGTTGCCTTTTTTTGCACGTACTTCAACCCAGTCAGTCGCACGGGAATCCGGACCCAAAACCTGTTGTTTACCTTTGTCCAGGACTTTAGGTGGGTGGATAGCATCCTGCGACGGAGCATCACACACCATATCTTCCATGGGCAACGCAACATGGCCAGCATCTGAAGTGTGTTGCTGCTCCGGGCATTCGGCCATAAAATGCCCCAATTGTCCACAGGAAAAGCAATGTCCTGCAAATTTACTCCATTTCAAATGAAAGTGTAACGGATGCATGCCAGAGCAATTGAGACGTAACCAAGCAGGCCTTTTCCTTGCAGTGTTCCATAACATACACAACCGGTTGCGATTCACAGCCCTTAGACTTGGAGGAACCAGAACAGTGCCCACAGCGGCCATAGCGTCCTTCAACAGTGGCCAATAGACAGCCGGACAATTTTCCACTTCAACCCAGACAGGGCATTCACATTGCAACAGACGCTGAAAATCTGCCATTGGGCGCCATGGTACAACATGGACCAACCGGCGATCGAAAAACAAAGGCAATTTAGACAGGAGAGCAGCACGATGCGTCTCAGATTTCAACAGCACCTCAAAAAACCCTCGGGGCCCAACAAAAATCTCTTCAACACATTCTCCTTGTAGCAGACTGTGCAGCCACTGGCGAATATGGGAAAGTAGTGGGATTCGACCAGTGAAGAAGAGTATCACAGCGCGATCATAAAACACCGAAAAGGATCGCAGGATAGTTTTCGGGTCCATAGTGGCTTCCAGAACATCGTCAGGTGCAGAGTCAGAAAAGACTTCCTGATTATGTTGAACATAATCGCCAAGCAAAGTGTTGGCAAATTCCAGCAAATGCTCCCAGTCAACATCCTGAGAGTCCATAGAATCCGAAGCAACCTGAGCATAGGAACAATCCTGATGATCCACTGTCTCATCCGAAGTATGCTTGGTACGTTTAGTCGCAGGCTGGATGTCAGGACCAGGGGGCATCTCTTCGGTGCACGGAACCATATCCTCAGGCTCCTCAGTATCAGAATCTGGACTAGCGCTGCCACCGTTTGGTCTATAAAATCCAGATCCAGACCAGCCATATTGTATCACGATTGGAACCCGAAGGAGGACTGATGCGCGGTGAAGAGCGGGAGATGCGACCTTGTCCGCCGCAGTCAGGACCTGTCCCAAGAGGGCGTGCGGCAGGGCACAACCCTAACAGTGCAGGGGCAGGAGGGTGGAACACAGGGCGCACAGGCCTCTCTCTCTCTCTCTCTCTTTCTGTGTGTCTTGCTGCAGCACAGGTCTCTGTCTGCTGAGTCAGAAATCTGCACCCCTGAAAGCTGGTTTCTCACACAGTGGAGGCCGACCCTCTGCTGTCTCACAGAATTCTTTCTGCTGTGCCGGAAACCTAGAAGACTGCGTACCAGTCGCTCCTAGTACAGGGGCTTCGAAGGCGAGACGAGACGGGGGACTGACGGTGAAGTCTGACGGTGGAGTCAACAGTGCAGCTGCCTGCTATACAGATGGTCGGGGTCGTCGGGCAGGAAAACGGAGCAGATTCGCAGGGTCAGGTCGCTCCTGCGCAGGGTCAGGTCTCAGGGTTAGGTCGCAGGGTCAGGTCGCAGGCAGGGTAGGGAGGCGCTGTCAGGGAACCAGGCGGACGGATGAACAGGGCAGGGAGGCGCTCTCAGAGAAAGGCGGATGGATGAACAGGCAACGTGACGGGGCGAACAGTCGTGATAGGGCGAGCGGGCGAACAGGCGAACTGACGGGGTGCGCGAACGAACGAACAGGCAAACGGACGTGACGGGGCACGCAAACGAACCGACGACGTGACGGGGCGGGAGAAATCAACGGCAGGGCACCGAACGAACCCTGCGTAGGTCCGACGATGAGCTCCTGTTCTCCATCACACTCTCTCTCTCTCTCTCTCTCTCTCTCTCTCTCTCTCTCAAGTTCCATAGTTGCACTAGTACCACATACAAAAGGTTTCATACTATACCATATTTTAGGTACCGTACCTTACGTATTAGTACCATAAGGTACCAACTTAATGGATACATCTTTTCTTGTTCGAATTGCACTTTGGGATGAGCCAAACGCTCCTTATACTAATATGATTCTCCCATGAGATTAGGTTATTTGAGATTCAAACAATTTCTCTCAACCTTCTCTCTCTCATGTATGATGTATCCACTCCCATCTATGTAGTTGTAAGTTGTAGGTAGTAGTAGTGCATGTTGTGCATGCAACATCAGGTTTTGGCATGTTACCCTTAAGTATTCATCTTATATACTCTAATACCATTTCTATTTAGACTTGAAACATCTATTCTATTATCTTTAGTCCAAAATAATCAAGTTATTTTTTTTTTCGTACTAATATTGTACCATACCTCATAAAATCTTAAGATACCATTTAGTACCATATTTTATCGTACCGTACCGTATCATACCTTTCATACCTAACAACTATGTACCCAAGCATCCACAAGATCTGCCATTCTCAGTAACCTCTCTACCAAAAGTGGATTGTTACTTTGAATGGGTCACCCAAGTTGGCATGATGGTATTAAACACCATAACCTTGGTCTTCCAAAGGCTCATTGAGAGGTCTCTATTTGTGCAAATGGTTTGTAGTGCATCCAAATGATGCTGAAACCCTTAAGAGGGGAGTTAGAGATAATCATCAGCATATGGGTATCATCACCTCCACTAGCTGTGCACCAGGGCCTCACAACCTTTTGGCATAGTGTACTATTGCATCAATATAAAGACCAAACAGAGTTGGTGACAATAGGCATTCTTGCGTCACCCCAATGGTGCTAGTAACTCTATCTGACAGCCCTCTTGTTGCATGTACTATACCCATCACTGACTCATACAAGGCATAAATCCCCAACTACAACTCTTCTAGCACTTCAATGTCCTGTAGCCTCCTCATTAGCGTAGCTTGTGGAACAGTGTCAAAGCCTCTATGGAACTCTCCAAAGCAGCAGTATATCCTCCTTTGCTGTGCATCTGCCTCTATAAAATCTTGATTGTGAGTATATGATCCAATGTTGTGTATCCCCTCCTGAAATTAGGCTACTAAGGTTCTTGAGCAAGTCTACTGCTGTTTTAAAGGGTATCAAACAGATCTGCTGCTGGTTTTTAGAGTTTGTGGGGGCAGTCTCATGACATGTGACAGCAGGTCGCAGCCTGTTTTTCTACACCAGCAGCAGCATGTTACTTGTGAGAGAGAGGAACAGGACTTCTGCTCTTTTTCCAGGGCTTCGAACAGCTCTACTGCTGTTGTTTAGGGTTTTGAGCAGGTTTGCTGTTTCAAACGGGTTTGATGCTACTTTTTAGGGTTTATGTGTGAGCAGGTGCGCATCAATCAGGACAAACAATAGCAGGCTATGAACAGAGAACAGGCAACAAGAGGTTGTAGCCTGTTCTTTGATCCGGCACCAACATGTTACCTGTTTACCAATCGTTCCTTTCTGGAGTGCCATGTACAGGTATTTGCTGTTTTCTATCTGTGTGCAAGTCATGCGAAGTAGGGGAGTACTGTAGGAAAGACAAGGACCACTTGTTTCAAGCTGTGTGCAGGGATTTGTCTGCTGGATGACAGTGATAAATGTAAGGCGTTCTTGCAGATATGTTGCTCTATTGCTGTGGTATGAGAGGTTGGGTCTGGTTGTTGTCCTCAACCCTTCAAATGAGTGACTTGGGTGGCATAGACATGGAATCTGGGACCAGCATTTCGATTTTGAAATGGAAAGAAGCTTGTTGATTTGGATGAGGAGACTTGAGTGGGGGAGAGTACTAGTAAGAGCCGCAAGCCACCTTGAAGACCTCAGGATTGGATGTTCTCACAATCCCGTTACAGCAGGTAGGTGCTCGTTCTCCTTTGGCAGAGGGGAACGATATGCTCCAGCATATGCTCTCTCATGCAAATGTATTGAAGCAATATTATATGCATGCCAGTGAAAACCAGACAGTGGGTTTGCTATAGGGGTACATGCTGTGGCAGTATTGGGGTCTGAAATGGTGTTGCAGCGTATTGCTGTGTTGAATTAGAGGGCAGCCATCTTTTATTTTATAGGTCAGACCATCTTGATTGGGTGTATCTGTGTCTGGTTGGAGGCCATGGTTTTGAATAAGAATGGCCAATGCTGAGAATGGTGATATAAAAGCACAAGTGGTTGATGATATTTATGATAGCCCTAAGAAGTTTTTTGAGATCTTGTTTCAAACTACCCAAGCTTGTGCATAGATCAAGCAATGAGTTCCTTTGTTTATGAATAGACAACTAGTGCATGTTGTACCATGAATGCTTTTGGAAGAATTCTAGAATGTACTCATGCAGTCGTGTTCAATCCGGGTGGAAGTGGTGAACTTTCTCTGGATCTCTGTGTAGAGCTGAGAGTGGCCTCTACAAACAGAAGTAGAGCTTTCCTACTGGGGGATTCATGCAAGCCTCATCCTGCAAAGCTGTGTTTTGAGGTGGCTAGCTTGTAGCCATAGGTCTATGAATTGAAATGGGTACCTTTGGAAGAAATTTCTTTCAATATGGACAATTGGGTCACTTAATTTTGGAATGTTCCCAGGAGGAGGTGGTGCAACAACAGTCTCTTGTGCAAGAGAATAGTCCAATGCAAGAAAATCTAGCTTGCTTTACACCAGCTTACTATTGCACATTTTGGGCTTTCTACTTTGGGAAGCAAATTAAGAAGGCCCAAGAAGGAAGGCTACCAAAAGCTCCATGGGTTATATGAGACCTTATGTGGTGGTCTTCCATAATGAGTCCTCGGTGACTTCACAAGGAGTCCACACGGACAAATTGAGTCAAGAGCATAGAAGATTTGAGATGAACAGGCTGCTCAGCATTGATCACATGCCATCATGAAGCTTGAATTCTAGTGTTTCCATGTAAGATGCCATGTTCTTCAAGGAAGAACCTAACTGTGGAAACCCAGGGCTGCTAGTGAGCACATAAGCCTGAAAGAAAAACCGATGAAGGGAAATCATGTGTGTCTCCACATCTAAAACAGCTCGTCCATCCATTCTTTCTGGAGTACAAACATGATTCCAAGAGATCCAAGAGATACCCAATAATGTAGAATCCTTGTTCTGGAGCAGCATGAACCAATTGTTTGGTGGCAGCCATGGGGAAGGAATTGATGAGTACCCTTTATCTGAGTCGGATTAAAGATGCTGCACCTTTATCTCTCAAGAGGGTCTGTCTATGCCATCTGAGCTTTAGCAAAAAATTCCTGATGCTCATGCTCCGGGATCCATCATGGGTGGTCAAAATCTGTCTCAGAAGAGACAATGCTATCTGCCCCTAATCTCATAGTATACATTTCTGTGGCATATGTTGTGCTTCTTAGGTTCTGCCTGTGTCCCACAAAGCTGGCTAATATGACCCTTGTCTGCAATGCCCCCATATCTCCTCTCTGCCCTTAGTTGGTGTGATGATGTGCAGATATGGCCAATAGCACATCAGAGGCCATGTGACAGTTGTGTGTCCATGTAGTCTGGGCATGTAATGAAACTATTCTTTGAGAGGTGCAAGAAGTGTGTCTGATGTTAAGTCATCTTTGTACCTAGCTGCTGTGTGGTCAGCTGAGCTCCAAGTTGGGGCCCTGCAGGGGGGGGAGAGAGAGAGAGAGAGAGAGAGAGAGAGAGAGAGAGAGAAGTCAAGGTGTAACCTTTTTCGTGCATTAGTACGGGGATTTCCCACACGTTGGCCTAGGGCCCTCGTGTCTCTTGTAATCATGTAATCATGTAATCTTGTACCTTTTTTTCGTAATTAATACAATTACCTTTTACGAAAAAAAAAAGAGAGAGAGAAGTCAAATGGAGGGAGCTTGTTAATCCTCTCAAGGGTCTTTAACTCTTGATGAATCATACTGTACAGGTGCATCTTCAGAAACAATTTTGTATTTTTTTGATTCCACTAAGTTTAATCAATTCCTCTTGTTTTTCTCCATTCAATATGTTCATGAAGGTTTACATTGGTTCAAGCTGCTTTTGGCTAGTTAGTATAGACTACTTTCCATGTGTCTTGCATATTGGAAGTAGCTGGATTTCGGTCTTCCATAATGTGGACTTGATATGGAGACCACCTCAGTGGCTTCATAATGGGAATCCCACATTTTGAGATGCTGATGAAAAACGTTGACAAGGATGAAGAGGGATTGCATGATAGATCTATCAGAAAAATGACAGGAAAAGCAAGGACTAGGATGCCATGTGGTGGTAAACATAATCAAGAGGGTCAATTTTGACATGTGGAGGAAAAAGGAAGGGTATGGAAAATGGAGGCCAGGAAGCATTCTAGTGCAGTTTTTCTAGGTAGACTCAGAGGGGTTGTATTTTGGACTGCTAGAGAGCAGAGGTATGGAGAAAGCTCTCAAGCTGGCTTTGCAGGGCACCCATGAAGAGATGGTAACGACTTTGGGAGCAGTGACCTGGTCTACAGATGACAAGTGTGTTGCTATGAGGGAGGTCTGAGGTATCAAAAGAGATATATCTGGAGGCCTAAGATATGTAAAGAGACATATCTCACTCGTAGAGAATACAGGAAGATTTTGAGCGCATGATGAGTAGGCAAGAAGCCTTTTTAGACTCATTGGACTTGTTTCCATTTAAGGATTTCATGTGGTTTGGCATTGTGTCTGTTCAAAGCAATGACATGGTGATTTGCAATATTCCTGCTGTTGTAGATGGTTTATAGGTTATGGATAGGTAGCTGGTGTAAATATAGCTACTGTATTTGGCAGACCATGTATTTAACATCTTCCTTGAATGTGTCCTGAAGCCTGACCATGTGGCTAAGATCAAAGGGATGAAAAACAGGTCAGGGTCTTCATGTGTCTCTGGATGACATTGACAATCTGCAAGCCTTATTGCAAGTGAAGTTCCTGATTTGTTTAAATCCTGAGGTCGTAATCTGAATCACAAGGTAATTCAAGCTAACACCCTAAATTTTGTCACTGTTTTTTGGACACTTTTCTGGCTCTATGAAATGTACACAGCCTCCGAAGGTCATTTTTCTTTGTAAAGATAATCATATCTTCAAACTGATTTGATTGTTTCGTTTTTTACAAAAATCAGGAAAAGTAGAACTTCCTGAGGATGAAAAAACCTTTTCCTGTCATTGTTTTCAAATTGGTTATGCTCACGAGTCATGGCACTGGATTATTGACAAGTGATATTTTCTTACTGCAGGGAGCAAATGGACATACAACTGATGCAGAGAATCTTTTGAAGGTCTATTAAAAATTATGTTTTCATTTGACATTAAAAGTTTTTAGAGAAAAGGCTGAACCATAGGTCTTAATTGCTGATGTGGCAACGTTAAACTTCCTTTACAGCATGCATGTTTGAGTTTGCCTTTTTGGATTTGATGTGTGTCCACCTTTTGTGATTTCCTTGCATAGCTTGTTACAGGGTGCCAATATGACATGTTGTGTTTATATGTGGTTCCAGTTCCATTTGCGGCCACTTGCACTCCTTGGGCCTGATAGCTCCAATGTACTCGAACCTTTTAATTTTTTTGCAACCCAAAAACTACTGCTACAGCAAAATTCAAAAATTTGTGAAGCTCAAAAGATGGTCAAAAATGTCTTCAGGGAGAAGCTTGAGTTGGATGCTAATGAAGGTAGAAGGGAAGCAAAATCAGATACTGAAATTTTGGCTTGTAAGACGGCTGCTTATTAAACATTTGTATTTTTTGGGTTTATGAGCAGGATCTCTACCTTCAGAAATGATTCCTAATTGTTTAAAAGGGGTAACTCGAAAGGAGATGGAGGTTGTATTTCTTGGCACTGGATCATCACAACCTTCCAAGTACCGTAATGTTACTGGCATATATATTCACTTATTTGAGCATGGAGGGATTTTATTGGACTGTGGAGAAGGGACTTACGCGCAATTAAGAAGACGGTTTGTTGATATTTTATGTTTTTAGTATTGTGATTTGAGGACAATAAAACAATTGGCTCAACCTTTTCTTTGTCTTGCAGCTATGGGCCTGAACATGCAGACGAGGTGCTCATGGGATTAAGATGCATATGGATTTCTCATATTCACGCTGACCATCATGTAGGCCTTACAAGATTACTTTCTGCACGCAAGAAATTCTTGAGTCAAAAGGATTGTGAGCCTATACTTGTCATTGGTCCAAAGAACTTGAGGAGATATTTGAATGCATACCAAAAAGTAGAAGATCTAGCTTTTGAGTTCTTGGATTGTAGCCAGACTGTTAAAAATGTAGGACGTGCTTCAAGAACAGGATTCTCAATTATCAAGGACAATGCTGGTGTAAGCTCCAAGGATGAGTCAAGCCATTTGAAGGGTCAGATGCAGTACCTATGGAAACAACCAGGGTTTCATGCTCTAGAGGGCTCTGATACAGTTGGAAGGGAAAGGTTGCATAATGTTCTACAGTGCCTTGGATTGAAGGAACTCATTAGTGTCCCTGTTCTGCACTGTCCGCATGCCTTTGGTGTTGTATTAGAAGCTCGAGGAAAATTAGACCAAGGAAGTCAGCGGCAGGCAGGTTGGAAACTTGTATATTCAGGTGACACACGACCCTGCCAGACACTTGTTGAAGCTTCACAGGATGCAACAATTTTGATCCATGAGGTAAATTTCTTAAAAATCCATCAGCAAATGGGAAGGTGCCGGGTACCCCTGGTTCCAGCACATTTCCATGTGCATACGCAAAGTGCATATAGTCACATTGAAACAGAGAAATAGATACATTGTGCACTAGGTGGCTTCTACATGTCCAAAATTAGGCAAGGATCCGAGTCAACTCATGCTTGTCAGCCTGCTGGATCAGCAGGGATTTCAGCCAAATGACTTCTTCATAGTTTCTACCTTTTTCCTCTATGTGAAATATATTGAGGTCCAATGGCCACTGCTAGTATCGCAAGGGGGTGCTGTCTTGGGTTACATACAATATTGGTGCTTTACAATTTGATGGTTTGGTTATTATAATCACAATAATATTTTTATTAGCGCTTTAATTGTTATCCTGGTCCATTTAGAACTCATAGGAGAAAGGGGTGCCTTTCTGTAGCAATGCTAGGCCTTCTCTCTATGCAAGCAAGAGATAGAAATGCTCATTTCTAGCTACTTTGCCAGTTTCTTGTACAATATAAAGTTTAATCTTTAAGCTTCATCCTCACATATAGGCCCTGTGAAACAAACTCTGGCTCAAGCAGAGTGTGTTTCTTTGGCAATGTCTAGTTGCAGAACTTCATGTTGGAGGAAAGTATATCCAGGAGAGACTAAGAGATGAGGCAGGATCAAAACAGGTGATATAACTGTGTCACAGTGATACAGGTGGGAGCAATGGCTTTTCTTGAGCCCAATACCTGGATAATTAGAAAAGCTCCCATCATTAGAAGAAATAAGATGTAACTTATACCTCTAAAGTGTGCCGGTGATTTCTTCCTACCATGCTAGATTTCTGACTGGTACCAACCCTGATTCACATGATCAGTAGTCCATGATGTGGGCAACAGAAAAGAATGATTACTACTGCTGAGAACTTTAAATCAAGTTCACTAGTTACCTGAATAGAGAATTTGAGTGCTCAAGATCACTCGGGTGATAAATTGGCCTAGCAAATCTAGTTGTTGGCCAATCAGTTTTTTTAAAAAAGCAAAAAGGCAAAACTTGCCAATGCAAGTGGGAAATAAGTTTTTGGAGGCTAAATATATAGAATAGAAAATAGATATATCTCCTGTAGATAACTTCTTTTTTCTCAATGCTCCCATTCGAATTGGTCAGGTAAGAGAGAGAGAGAGAGAGAGAGAGAGAGAGAGAGAGAGAGAGAGAGTTTACGAAAAAAAAAAAGAGAGAGAGAGAGAGTCCATTCTGAAGATGGAGAATCAATGGAGGAGCTGTTTGCTGGAGGCACCAGCTGTCAGGGGGGATTTGCGACCATCAGGGAAGGCTTTTGGACCAGATGACTGCAGCCCAAGGCCCTATGGATGCAGTTGCCAGCCCGTTGGCTCTGGGCAACAGCAGTTATAGGAGGATTTGGCAATCTGTGACAGCTTCCATCAGAATTTTTTAAGTCTTTGGACACATGAGCAACGCATGAAGTTTTATGGACTGATTTTCATGTGCTGACTTTCAATATTTTGCCACAGTCCGTGTTCTTGGAGACTCGGCTATAGATGATGATGAGTAGCTTCAGTTTTTACTAATTGAAGGCATGGCTAACTGTGAGCCAGACTCAAAGAAAAGCAGACTTTTACAAATTTTTAGTTCATCAAGTCAGATTATTTGTTTTTATAGCAATCAACCTAGCAAAAGAGCAAAGCGAGTTCTTATCTATCTTAAGAAGAACTATTTTGAAACACAATACTATATGTGCTTGGGTACACCCATTTGATCATATTTGTAGGTGTCCGAATTGTTTCTGGTATTTAGTAAAGTAAGCTGCTATGTGTGCACTCATGTCAAGTATTCCTTCTGCTAATATTTCGGAAAAAAGGGTGTGGGCGTGCGCACACCCACACCCCCGCACCTGCCGCCGCCCCCCCCCCCCTCTCCCGGCTCACATATTATGATTATGGATGCAGGCTACCTTTGATGATGAGATGCGTGCTGAAGCCGTTATGAAAAACCATAGCACAACCAAAGAAGCAATAGAGGTCGGAGTGTCAGCTGGAGTCTACCGCATTTTCCTCACTCATTTCAGTCAACGGTATCCGAAAATTCCTGTCTATGAGGACAGCTACTCTGACAGAACATGCACTGCCTTCGACATGATGAGTGTAAACTTAGCAGATCTCCCTTGGATTCCAAAACTGTCACCTGCTCTCAGACTTGTCTTTGAAGACCGATCTGAGGATGATTCCGATGAGGCCGACAGTGATGATCAGTAGCCTGTCCATTCTTTCTTCATTTTTATCATTCATTATTTACCGTTAATTCTGATCTGTAAGCTTTGTATTCATTGCAATTTTTGTCAACTTTGATCTGCAAAGCAAGATTAAACTGTACGATCAGAGTGTACAGTGGAAGGCTATTAGCATTTGCCGAGTTTTGGCCGAGATTTCTGTAGTAAGGCGTCACTACAAGTTCTTGGAAAAGCTTGTCACAAAATTGCTTGTCGTTCTGCCAAAGTTTCTTTTCGTATCAGTGTTTGATCAACCAAAGCAAAAGCCTACTACTATCTTCTTTTGGCCTGCCCCCTCGCAAGGGGAGTTAGAGCATTTTGGGACTCGACGAGTTTTTCTTGCCGATATCGTTCAAACAACTATTTCACTAAAAAAGATAATTTGAATTGGCTCAGATGAAATGACTAACATGTTCTTAGGAACTGTATTTGATCTTGATTTTGGAACAAGCACGACTCAAACAGGTAGAAAACAGTTTGAATCAATGCACTGGAATATCTACAAAGAGCCTTTTGGCCAATCAAGGAGACTCAAACAGGTAGAAAACAACACATCACGTAGGGCTACAATATCAAACGGAGGGGATTACAAAGCAAGCACAATAGGGATGGTGTGGATAATATGTATCCACTAAGTAGCCACCTCTCTAAGGATCATACTTGTAGAAACCATGGAATTAAGTGGCCACTATAACAACCTTGGAACATGGCCCACATGACCGTACACGTCTAAGGCCAAATACAAAATAAATGTATTACGCGCGCCAACAATTGAGCCAAAGATGAGTCCAATGCAGGAAATGAATAAGATGGTTATGCCTCGATTGTGAAGTGGTCATGGATAATATCGTGTGAAACCCAAGAATGAATGATGGCACATCATGCCATTGAAGTCCGTACTCTAAGAAATGAAGCCTTAACTTGGTCTAGCAACTAGACAAGAAACAAAAGATAAGTCTTCTCACATTCTGTAAAAAAGGCAAATCTATCACAGGAAACAAGCCTTCATAATAAAGCTTTCCCATGATAGGGAAGCTTAGTCCTCCACAAATGAAGAACTGATCATGCCACTTAGCTTTACTATCCTTAGAAGACAAATTTGTATTTGTTGTTTGTGCCACAATCTCTTATCCTCAACCATCTTATGATAAACTATATTGTTTTATTATTTTAGAAATCATTTAGGTGCACAAAAGTCAAGTCTAATCATGGGGATGAAGGTTGAAATGTAGGAAAATGGGAATAAATGTCAATCTTTGTTCCTCCTAGCTAATCCAAATCACTCAAAACTTGAAAATATTTGTTGGATGTTGAGGAATGAACAAATTGGAGATTGACCTAGAACAACGGTATCAAGGCAATGATTTGTATAGTTAGTAAACCTAGTTGTACCATTCTATTAAACTTGTTGCATTCCATGTGCTTATCAATCTACTATAGCAAATGTGGTTTAGACTAGAATTCTACCTCAAGTTGCAATGAGTTAGGCTCCTTTTTAAAGTCAAGGGAACGTGTTGTAGTGAAACAAAGGATCTTTTATGACAAAATAGTCTACTATGAAAGAAAAAATGATTGGCATGTTTTAACTTGTTGAGTTGAATTCACATGCTACCATGATGCTTGGATTACAATGTGACCATGTGTAATGTCAATTTTCTCAAGTCATAACAATGTTCTCCAAGGATGTTGGTGTCTACATAAGGATTGCAACATGTTCATCCCCAAAGCAATCATACGAATTTGTATATCCAATAATGCAACACCGCCAAACACTTCAGCATGGTAATATATCGAATAGAGACCCATACATGACCTAAATTATCTTTGTTACTTGCATAGCATAAAATGAATGGGATACACAAATTCTTGCATTGTCTTGTGCCCAAGAAAGTAGAGGTATAAATAGGAGATTACACTTCTCGTCTATGAAACTTTAAGACACATAGAGGCTAGCCTTAAGCTTTCCAACACAAGCTTGTCATATGTGAAGACATCTAATTGGGCAATGCTCGATGGCCCACATCCACCCAATGAGATGATCTTCGTATCGAGTGATCTCTCTTGGAAAAACAATCCACCCAATGATGAGATATTCTTAGTGTCTTGTGATCTCTCGAGAAACAATTCCATCATGTTGACCCTATAATGCAAATCTCTCTTTGTACACCTCATGATGATAGACTTTTGTAGATTGATGTTAAGGCTTGAGGTTGTGGACCAACCAATATTCAAATGGCCATTTTAAAAGCTAGAGTATACTTACTAAGCTTCAATAATATGATTGAGTAATGTGCAAGAGATTGTTTTAGAAGCCTAGCTCCACTAGGTAGGGAGACACCAATGACTTTGTCATCAATCATTAGCTTATGCAATAGGGAGAGCATAGGATGTGTCACCAATGCAAAGTGGGGACTAAAAAGGCTTCCCTAATGAAGGGACCAAGTGAGAGCAATACCTTGTGTTATGCTCTCTCTCTATTGAGCATTGTGCATAACAATCCATAAAAATTGATTGTATCAATAAGAGAAGTCATTGGAGGGTCAAAATTCATGGAAGACATTAGTTGTAAAAGAAAGGACTAGTTGACATGATCTAAAGCTTTTTGAATGTCCATTTGCATTATGACAACCTCTTGACTAGAAAGCTTTGGCATAATCTATGCTCAATTGAACATTCAAAAAATTGTGCACATTATTTTGTCCCTTAGTGGAACCATATTACTATAGATAAATCAACTATGAACCTTTTATTTGGAGGCCTATTGCTAATGATCTTGGAGAAGACTTTCTACAATGATGTTGGAATAGAAATTAGTTTGCACTATTTTTGAGTGCAAGGGGAAAGGACCCTCGATAAGAATCAAAGTATTGCAATTTTCCATTCAGATGGCATTTGGCTCATTCTTTAAACTTGCTAACATAATCAAGTGAGTTGGTCCTTAGGCTTGTCAACATAAGGATATATACATTTGGCAGGCTATTTTGTCCCAATCTTTTTTGTGTGTGGAAGATTAGACAAGACTTCTCCACCTTTCTCTTAGTGATATCAACACCTATATAATTTTCCCATTTTGGCTTTATGTGGTCTCATGCAATGTCATAGTTTAATGATGAGCATCATGAAAAGAATAATTAAAATTTTCTTATAAATCCAAGAAAGTTTCATAGTAATCCATGTACATTTAAATGATACTTTATCCCCTTGAGTATCTAGTAAGCAAACAATGTTTTTGTGTACATATGTATATGAAAAAACAAAACCATGAGCTTGGCAATCATGCATCTAAATCGGCAAGTATATTAGATTTTGCATATTGCTCATCCTGAAGTGCGTAAACTCTATATTTCAACCACTTCGTATAAATGATCAATTCAGAATTATTGCTATAGTGTCAAAGAATGCTCCAACAAAGATTACTAGCGTTGCAATTCATTATAATAGTAAAAGCACATTGAATCCATTTCTCCAGACAACATATGGTGCATTCTCATGAAAAATCAACCACACATACGTATCTTGAGAGATGTCCATTGGCTAAGCACAACCACCAATTGCAACATATGCTCCAAAAAATAGATCATGCACCAAAAAGAGAATAATTGAATTATAAAGGCAAATGACCCAGCAAGGCCTTACCAAAGGGGAAGGCTCCACACACATATTGTGCACTATTGAAAGTAAAGAGTCACTTCAACTAACATACTTCCTATCCAATCTTCCCTAAGCATCAAGATGTTGAAGAGAATGAAATATAAATCTAGGCTTGCAAGGAAGGGTGGATCTAAGATTGCATATCTTGTTTTAGTGTGGAAGTTATCAAAGCATCCTAAGCCTAGTACTCAAGACCATTCATCTCAGAATGAGACAAAGTTGTTTATGTTGAATAATCGCAAGTGTTGAAGTCACCCATCATCAAATCCTTGAATGAATGCATCTCACTTTGAATGACATCCACAAGTCCACAACCTCTACCTATGAACAATTATCATTGTAGTAGGATACTGAAGTACTTTTATTGGCCACACACACTTGTGGCATTCGAGACAATAGAGGCTTAGAGAAGATCCTTTGCTTCACTATTAAGAAGTCTGAGTATTATTGATGCACACGGTGCTTCACCACAAACATCCAAGGAGGTTCCTTTGGGTATTGTTCATGAGAAGTAAGAAAAGGATCATCCTCATGCCCATGGTTATGCAAATCCATTTTCCTACGTTTCCCAAGAGGAGAAATAAATTGATATAGAGACAAAACATGGAGACACATGTACTTGCATAGACCAATTTAGCTTGGAATCCACTTGATGTTGCGGTGACTAGAGATCATGGTTGCATTTCGAGATAAAGTGATCGAAATGCCCACACTTAACACAATTTCCAATAAATGTTCCCTATTTTAATTCATAAGCCAATGCTTGCAAACTAGAAGCCTCAAAACATATTTTGTAGGGATGACGTTTGCATGTATGCCATGATAGACACACTCTTTTCCTATTTCAGCTTACCAAGTCTCTAGCAAAACTTGTCCCAAAAACCATCAGAGTATGGGAAGAAGATGCCAAAGTTGTGAGCTTCACTACCTTTCTCCAAATGGGACAGGCTTACCTAAGAACATCCTTGAATTCCTCCATGAGCACTCACCATGGAACAACATGAACTAGTTATGCATCTAGGAATAAAGTAATCTTGTGCATGATCTATGAATGAGATTTCGAGTTGCAAAAGAAAACCTTGAAGAACCCTTTGGGCCCATTCTAAATTTTCTCAATAAGAGGAACTTGCAACTATCTATTAACCACATTTTCGAGTGTGTCTCTAGTCACACTTAGATATGGATAATGGGAAAAAAAGGCCCAAAAATAGAAGATGCCATCCTTCTCATGGAAGATTGTAGCTTTTTGCAACACAATATCAATCCCAAAACTTCCCTTGCATGTTCTCCTTCTAGAAAACTAGTTTCTTTTCCCTCATTTGTATGAACATAATCACTCATTAGGATAGTAGCATAGCAAGCATATATTGAAATCTGCCATTTTGCTCTTGTTGAGAAGGAAAAGAGCTCAACTTAGGGGCCTTAAGAATGCATGAGGCCAATGATCGATTGCAAGCTTGCGCTGCTTGCTTGCTTCATCTCCTTCTTCATGATCCAAAAAATCCTTAGCCTATGATTTCATATTTGAATCCATGTCTTGTTGAGAAAGTTCATATAAGCAAAGTCATACATCATAGGCAACTATTACACCTAGCTTATGACTCACTATTGAGTACAAAATCAAGTCTATAAGTTCTTGTTTATGGTGACAAAAAAATAGGACCCCAAAAACCAATTGAAATAGACTATTCTAAATGAACTCTCAAATTGTAATTTAGATGGCAATTTTGATACTCAAAAAGGGGGTTAAAAACTAAACATCCCTTATTTGATGCAAGTAATGTGATTTCTCCTCTTCTACCTTCGCTTATCACTAAAGTAAGGAAGATATGTGTTGCCCTTGTCCTACTATGCACGTGATCACGTTCAACAACATGATAGGGTTCTTCCATAAAAATGACTCAAGGGGCACAGGTATCCATCTCTCTCTCTCTCTCTCTCTCTCTCTCTCTCTCTCTCTCTCTCTCTCTCTCTCTCTCTCTCTCTCTCTCTCTCTCTCTCTCTCTCTCTCTCTCTCTCTCTCTCTGAACATGAATTGAGCCTTTCAATAGAGAAGAATAATATGTGAGCTCTAGGGCAAGCTTGTTGCAAGAAAGGCTTCAATACTTTAGACAATACACACACTCAAAGCTCTCACAGAGAAGGAAAGGGCACATGGCAAGTGGATCTATTGTTGTTTTTAAAGTCTTTGCAAAGCCTTTGACACTATACTAGGGTCCAAGTTTATGAGGGGATAACATGGAAGTACAAGAGCATATATGGTGGAGTAAATATGCTTTGTATGAATTGGTAACAAGGAGAATATGAGCATTAAAAGGCATCTTATACATGATGAACAACACTATTTGAGTGGATCAAGGATTCCACCATCACCTTTTTAGCATTTACTAATGTTGAAGCTGTAGATTAGACTTGGGGTGGGGACATGCTCCAAGCTCGGGTTGGAGGTTTGATTTCCATGTTTTTGTATATTGATGTTTCTTTTCCCATCTTAGATTCACCAGAGAGTTTACTTTAGCATTTAAATGCTCTATACGTATTTTCTATAAATTGATATCTCTTAGTGAAGCTTAGTAAGACAAAGGTCATGTTCTTTAGCACCATCCAGACTTGGCTCACAAAATCAAGGTAGCAATTTACTTTTGGTGGGAGAACTAAACAAATTGTCTAATCAAATCTTATGTATATTTGGGTGGCATTTAAGGACCCACATTTCTCCTGAATGAGAATGGAAGGGCCATGCTTGCACGAGGCTTTGCAATACTTGGTGCAGTTGAAAGTTTGTGTTTTTACCCTTACACTTTATGGAACGTTGCACCAAATTATGATTATTTCACAATTTTACTAATATCGACACTCCTTTGTGGAGCAGAGATCTAGGGACCTAGTCTCTACCACATGAGAACTAAAAGAAACTTTTATGATGGTTGGCAATCCATATAAAGACCTCTCATAATGATAATAGTGTGCATGGCTCATACCAAGTCATCCACACTACATGATATATTTTTTGCTAAGCTAGGTTCACCACAAGTGGTCATAGAGGCTCTTTTGCAAGTAGTGATATTTATCCATATTGTTGGGGGTAAAGGCACGTGTGCCTATGTTGCCCTAGACCGCACACGTGTACATTGTAGGTGGTGAGCTCTCATCACTGTCACTTTATTCTTTATTCTTTCAATGACTATTAAATAAGGGAAGGCCGGTCAACATTGTGACTATTGGAGTTTCCACATCTTATATATATATATATATATATATATATCTCTCTCTTACACTCTTGCTCCATCTACCATAACTCGTATCTCTCCTACTTCCACTTGCTCATGCTTCCACTGGGGCTTCATCCTTCAAGTGGTATCAGAGCCTACCATTTGAGGAGCTTCTTCATCATTCACTTCAACCCAATTTCAAATACCTACAACTCAAGTTCATTGCAACCACTACTTCATCCCGTCAAGGTAACCACTGTTGCTCAGCTCTCTTCTCGCTTCTAAGTGCTTATTCAGGACCTCAAAGGGGATGCTTTGAGCATTGTAGTTTTCTCTCTAACGTTTAGATTAGCTAGCAAGTAGGGCAACCAACTCGGTGTGATTTGCACTTGGCTATTTAACCCTTGTCTTTGGCAGTTTACACCTCTTCTCTAGCTCCTAGACCCCTTGGGCAAACCATTGATCACTTGTGACACCTTGCAACATTTCTTGGTTGCATTTTGGGCCTTATTGAAGTGAAATATCTCAATCAATGACTATGGAATAGTGTTGGGCTACTGTAAACACTTTAGGACAGTATGTATTGAGCTTGTCATTGCTTATATGATACCTTTGGAGCTTTCCATTGATGCCCAAATGTTATGGCACTATATTGAGGTGTTCACTGGCTTCATTTGAACTCAAATAGCTCAGTTTGTGTAGGGTTTTATTATTGTACATTGTTTGGGCAACAAGATTTTTAACTAGAAAAGTTATGCCTATTGAGGTTTGATGCCATTCAAGTGTACCACTTGAATGTACTGATATTTAGCATTGATACTTAGACCCACATATGATTATGGAATGCTTTGGGACTTGGTTTTGAGTTGCAATTGATGTCTTGGAGCTTTGGATACATATTTTAGCTGCTTTAGTGATTATCATCTTATGGGTTTGAAGACTCATTGGGTTTTATGCTCCCGAATGTATTTACTAATGTCTATGGGTATCTGGATGTTATGTACTTGATATACTAAGCCTTGCATTGATCTACACTTTAGATACGCTTGAGTGGATGCACCTTTGAGATATTTGCACTTACTTGGATATTTTGTGTTAGAGCTTTGAATCTTCTATGTAGTTCAGCTTGGTCCACTGAGACAATGGGACTCTTGCCCTATGTACATGCTCTCTTGGATGCACAATATCTACTAGTGGAGTGATTTCATTTACATGTTTTGGACACTGACACTTACCTCTATCAATAGGATTCAATTATGTATGCATGCTTCTTGATTATGTCTTGAGTTTCATTACTCTTTGCTCAGTCATTTGTGTATTTGACGAATCTCTGCACTTGATCTTGAGATCTCTTACATACACTATGTCTATGCCTATGGGATGTATTAGTTACTGACTCCCTTGAGTTTATGATAAACTTTAGTACTGGATGTATGCTTATTTACTGCTAGGTGCTTTTACATATCCCAATTATTACTCGAATATTCCTGGCAGTGGAAGCTTGGTATTTCTTGATTATTTTCCCATAGTGGTCTTGATCATACTGCTACATTTATTAAAGTAGTGCTATAATTGTAGTTTTCAACATTGTCTTGGAGAAAAAACATTGTACTCTACCAATCTACTGCTTGTGCAGTTGGTGGGTAGCTCTATATTTTGGCATTCCCTCCTATTTTTCCCTTATTTTGGTTGAGTTTTGAGGCTATTTTGCAATTATTTATAGCAACCCATTATCGTTGATTTTGCATTAGTATACTATCATTATGACTGGTTCTTCAAATGATAGTGTTATTTTCAATATTGGAAAGCTTGATGGCACAAATTTCACCTATTGGAAGACATATGTATGGTAGGTACTGCTGGTCCAAAAGAGGTAGGTTAGGCTATAGAAAACCAAGAGAGTAAAGCCTGAAGGCATGGATTGGGATGAGTTGGATGAGCTATGTAAATCCACCCTTACATGGTCATTATTTAAACATGTTTATTTCAATGTTGTTGCACCTAATGATAATGCCCAGCAGTTATGGAAAAAGATATGAAATCTTTATGACAAGCAAATGTTGGGATAAAGGGCAGTGCCGGTAAGGGCTAGGCTGTACATAGTAAATATGCCTATCTAAAACATTATTGAGGTACACTCTTCAATACCACAAATCGTGTGTCTCTATCTCTTCTCTCTCTCAACATGCATCTCTACACAGAAGCTCCATTGTAGCTACCTCAACAAACTAGTATCAGAGCTTGGTTCAGGCAATCACGAGCTTAGCATTTCTTCAAGTGCAGGAGCTTGAAGTTGAAAAGAGTTCATTGTGAAGAGTCTGCGTGCATGGCAACAAGGTTTGAAGCTTCTTCTTGAAGCTTGAAGCTTCCCTCTTCATCCGAGCTTGTTGACAGCCACATCATTGGCCATTTGGGGACCATTCCCATCATCTCCAACACTTGGACCAGCATTTTAATCCCTTTAGGACTAACGATGCCATAACTATGGGTATACATATCTGTTTTTTAACATGCTCAGGATCTATAGCAGCTGCTCCTCTTTATTTGGCATCATGGTTGTGCTCGAGACTTTGTATCTAATGCTTAGCATTGAGCATTGAAGTGTAGTATTACACTTGGAACTGATATACATTCAGCTTCAGGTCTGAAATACACAGTATTCAGATCTGTAATAAACAATGCAGCACCTTCTTTCTGGAGATTGATGCTCATTTGATGGCTATTGGATATCTTGAAGCTGGATGTTTTGGGAATCATGTGCCATTGTCTTGAGGCCATTTTGAGCTAATCTTGGCAAGGATTTGGCTTAGTTTGTAGACGTGCTTGTGGCTGGAATACACAGTCCACAGCCTACAATTTACAAGCAGCTCTCTGTCCTTTAATGACATTGGCCCTTGGACATGCATGTTGATCTGTATACATGCTCAAGTGATGTCATGACATTGAGGAATGATATGCCTATGTATTGAAGTGCATTTGGGCTGATTTTGAGTGAGATTTCACTCAGTTTTGACAGAGATTTGGCTGCTGGAATAACAGGGCTGAATGGCATTTTGAATGCGTATGCATTATGTCTTGCTTCTAGACTTGGTCTCGATCATTCTATACCATGTATTCATGCTTATGGTTGATGTCACATACTTGGATTTGATTCCAGAATTGGAGCCCCAAGAGGAACACCAAGGAAAAGGGGTTTCTATTGCAAGAAAATCTATCTTGTAACATCAACAAGCCTTTATTTTTCATTATTTATTTCATTATTTAGAGAATCACAACAAGGAAAATAACAAATCTTCACTCATAGTAAATATCTCCCATGGATTTGATAGAATCAATCATAATCTTCAACATCTTCATAGAATCCATCAATAGAACAGAAACAAAATATAATACACAATTTTTTAATGCAAATAATCACATAGTATCCATCTTCATTGTCTCCATAGTTCTCTCTCTCAATCTCTCATAAAAGATACATTGTTTTGATAGAATTGATTATCTCTGACTCTCTCTTTCTCTCTCAATCAACAGTACATCATCTCCTCACTATAATAATCAATAATCACTCTCAATCATCCTTCTTAGGTCGTGAATGCACCTCTCAAGAGGTATGTCTGTGTCGAAGAGGCACCAGAGTATCTACAGTAACCCTTCATATGTCACTTCTATCACACTGTCACTCTAGTTTTCTTTTCAGTCTTCAGCAGCTACTTCTTCCATTTGTTCTAGCTATTTTGAACTTAGATTCATCCTTTCCAAAAGTTAGAAAATTTTTCAAAAGTACAATCTCATATCATAGAACATTTACACAAGATCTACAGAGGATTTACAGAGCAGAACAGAACAGAACAGAGGCTCTATAGAAGGTCTACAGAGGGTTAACAGAAGGTCATCAGAGAATATCAAAACCTCATAACTCATACTAAAACCATTCCAAACTATCAAAAACTATTCAATAAGCTTTCAAAAGACCTCAACCTTCATCAATCATCAATCTATGCTTCATACAAAAGAAAATCAAAACAAAATAGAAGCTAAATAGAAGGTATTTGAACCAATTAGAACCTCAACAGAACCTATCATAACATCACAGAGCCTCATATTTCTACTGAGAATCATCATGAGGTTCCAAAAACATAATCAATTGACAACAACCCTCCCACGAACATAATCAACCACAAAACCAGGGACAAAGCACACAAAATCTATGTGTATGGCTTTACCATTAATCTCAAAAATTGAAAAGAAATTATAAATCTTTCACTTAATAATGAACAAATTCGTTATCTTCATCATCTTCATCTATAGCTTCAACCATTATGCAAGAACAAAAGGGAAAAGAAGAATTTCTGCACAAAAGACAGAGGAGAGAGGAGAGAGAACAACTTTTTGCACCACCAAAAAGGAGAGTATGCGATTGTAGAAGAGAGGGAGGGAAAGAGGCACATAACCATTCATGCACTCCACCCCATCTCTTTCCCAAAAAGCACACCCCTTCGTATTTTTATTATTTCTTCGAAACTTTGATACATTTGATATCATAAGACCTTTGGCCTTTAATTTTGATTATTCTTACCCTTCACAAATGTATGCACGTAACACTTTTGTGTATACCATTTATTTATGATGGTGGATGTGGATATGGATGTGGCCCCCTTATGTCTCTATCTCTTTTTGGTGATTTTGTAACAATGTAAATGTTATCCCCTTTACCAAAGATAAAAGTGTGATATGTGCATGGACATTTTTGTGCCTTGTTTTTATGCTTCTTTTAGTTGATGATGACACCAAAAGAAGCATAAAAACAAGGCACAAAAATCTCCATGCACATATCACAATTTTATCTTTGGTAAAGGGGATAACATTTACATTGTTACAAAATCACCAAAAAGAGATAGAGACATGAGGGGGCCACATCCACATCCACATCCACCATCATAAATTTAGGAATCAACAAGGGGATGGTGTGAAGAGAGTATGCCAGGGTGCACAATTGATGGTGCCTCAGTGCATCCAACCTGTCTGGCATAAGTGCAAGAAGAAAGGCCATGGAGCCTTGTAGTGCAGTGTATAGAACAGAGTGACGTGTCCTGTGCTGATGGCAGAGACCCATCCCCCGTGGGTGCATAGGGAAACAGAAACGTACTTGACACCAATGGTCGTAATGTCCCTCAATCCTCACCTCTCATTTAATTTGATTGAAGAAACGCTAGTCACACTCAGCCCACCCTCTGTCTCACGCTCTGTTGATAGATACAGAGGGCAGCCCATTCCTAAACACTATTGATATAATCCTCGCTGTGACTTGTGCAGAGGTTATATGCCTTGTGCGCTTTGATGGTGCAACTATGCATCCCACCCTGTGTCGGCATACAGTGCAAGAAGGAAGGCCAGGGAACCTTATGGTGCAGTGCACAGGAGCCACCATTACTCGTTGGAAGGTGGCAGGAGCATTACAGAGCCCAAATGGCATCACTCTGTAGGCATAGGTTCCCCATTCTGTGGTGAAGGTTATTTTGGATTGGTTCTCTTCTGCGATTTGGACTTGGTTATATCTGTTGAATCCATTAAAGAGGGAATAAAGCTCATGGCCTACCATTGTGTCCAACAGTTGGTCTGTAAAAGGGATAGGGAAATGATCCGTCTTTATTTTCGAATTGAGCTTCCAAAAATCCACACATATTTGAAGTTTCCCGTTCTTCTTGGGTACTACCACAATGGGTGAAACCCATTCACTGTTAGCCACGGGATAAATGAACTCTGCTTCAAGAAGTTTCAATAATTCAGCCTTCACCAGAGCAGAGTAATTAGGATTTATACGTCTTTGTCTTTGCCTTACAGGTTTGGCATCCGGCTCTAGTTCAATGTGATGTTGGCATATTGTGGGATCAATCCCCTCTAGGTCTTTGTATGACTAAGCAAACACATCTAAGTTCTCCTTTAATAAGTCTCGCAGGACCACTAGTTCTTCTTCTGGAAGATTGAGGCCCACTTTCAGGTGACATTCAGTATCATCAGTATCCAAGAACGTTACTTGTTTTTCACCTTCTACCTCATGGATAAACGTCCCAGGGATTGCTTCTGGCTAGAGATCTGACTCTTTCAAGGAAGTAGTGTCCTCGTCCGATGTTCCACTAGAACTAGTGTCTTCCTTCTGAACAGATGACTCATTTGTCTGTTGAGGTTGCTGGAAGGGTATTAGAGCTTTATTTGCTTCTGTGTGAGTGGTGATTTCTTTCAGACTTAGGGATTCCTCTTCAGAGGATGCGTCCAGGAATGTCACATAGCACGGACCTTCTAGAGGCCCTGGCTCCTCTGAGGGCTTTGGCTTCTGTTGACAAGGGGCATCATCATCATCTTTTCTTTGGATTGAACGGTCAAGGCGACAGGAGCCACTGGTAAACTTAATTTTTATGCCTTTAATCCATTGCTTATACAGATTCTGTATACTTTGTGGTCCATTGGTCAACCCAAATGGAACCATGGTCATTCCATCCAACACCCTGAGATATTCGGCCTTTGAGGTCTCCGTAGGGACATCAACAAGATCATCCTCTATCAGAGGAAATTTTTCATCTGCACTTTTATAACCCGATTCGTTTTCTTCCTCATCATTTTCATTCTCTTCTTCTGGAGGCTCTGTCTCTGCTTCTGTAGAGGCTCTGTAAGAGAAGAATATATCTTCTGCCTCTGCATCTGCTTCTGCTTCTGTCACTGGCTCTGTGTCTGTTACTGTATCTGTGACTGTCTCTGTATCTGCTCTGTCTCTATTCTACATCTGCTCTGTCTCTGTATCTGTTACTGCTCTGTATCTGTTCTGCCTCTACTCTGTCTCTGTGACTGTCGTGTAACAGGGAGAATAATACATCCATGCTTCTATTTCATTGTCAGAGGTGATTTCAGAAGTTAATTCTAGTTGAGACAGGAGGTATTCTCCCATGGACAAGGACTTTGCTTCCCTTGGTAGTTGGCTTACAGTGCCCACTGTTAGGGATCGTGCCTCCGTTTTCTTAGGAAAGATCTGTTTGACAGCCTCTTTGTCTCCTAATGTATCATCTGTTACCTCGTTGGAGGAGTCAGTTATGACTTTGATGGATGTGGATCCATTTCCTTTTTGCGATCCATACAACTTTAACACCACTTTGTTGGGTCCTCTGCCTAGGGTCAAGGTTCCTTTGAACCAGTCCGTACTGGCTCTTGCTTCAAAAAGCCAAGGTCTTCCCAACAGCAGAGGATATGAGGTCCCATAAGAATTGCTCCTGCTGAGGCTTGGGGTTGTTGATTCCAATTGGTAGGGTTCCACTGTTGTTGAGTCACCATTGGAGGAACTATTTGAGGCCACTGTTGTTGTGGTTGAACCATCATTTGAGGCACTATCGTCTGCGGCGACCACAGTGGGTTAGGTGCATTATACTGCGGCACTGTTTGCATCTGGAAATAGGGATAGGGAACTGTCCCTGAGATTGCATTTGGTGGGTATACCATTCTGGCATGGGAGGAGGTAAGACTCCTCTTCCTGGAGTCATTGATGGCCTTGCTTCAACTTCGTCATACAATCTTGCACCTTCCACTGCAGCTTGTAGATTGACTGGTCTTTTCAATTCCACGAACTTGCGAACTTCTGGTTGTAGGCCTCTGAGAAACACTCCTTTCTGGATTCCTTCGTCCAAATGATAGTTATTCCATCTCTTCAGGATGGATTCCATTCGCGAGACATAAGCTTCTACTCTTTCTCTAGAGGACTAACTTAGGTTCATAAACTCCTCTCGCATCTGCTCCTCAAAACCTTCACACCTGAATTTAGTGAGGAAGGCCAACTTCAAGTCTTGTCCCAAGTGCCAAAATTTCCTACTGCTTGTCTCTCATATCACTGAAACGCCACGCCCTTGAAAGTGGCGGGGAATATTGCTAACCAATGCTCAGGGGTTCTAGCATTGTTAGCCACACATGCTACCATGAATTCTGCTACATGAAGATCAAGGTCTTCATTGTACTCTCCTGTAAAAAGTGGCAATGGGACTACATTTGTGGCCTATCATCAATATTTCTAGGACGAATCTGACTAGGAAGGGGACCTTGAGTTACCGTGGGGATTTCTGTAAAGAGTGCTTTTAGGGCATCAAAGGAAGCTTCTGTTGCAAGCTCGTTCTCAGCTTTGATTTTTGCCTTCTCCCTTCTCACGTACCTCTGGACTCGTTCTAATGCTTGTCTCTTGATTGTGTCATTCATCAGGGGGTTGGCTCCAACCAGTTGGTCTGTACTCAACAAGATAGTATCAAAGAGGGCTTCAGTCTCTGAGGGATTCTTTGGCCAACATCTCTTCTACTTCCTTCTTTTCAACATCTCTGAATTCGGCTTTCAAATCACTACAGAGGGGGAGATATTCCATTCTGAAAGTATCAAAACTCATTCTTCTTAGGATCGTTGTTGTGCCATTATAATAATGCCAACTTCTGAGGGTTTCAACAGTGTATGTTGTGAAAAACACTCTGTCTACCAACTTCCAGTGTATTGTTAATTGGACAAACAGAAGATTGTCAATGCACCAAGCATCCCACATATCTTGCTGTTGAGCATCCACGAACAAATTCCAACTCTTTTCCTTCTTGTTTTCGTGAACCTCTATAGACCATGACTCCTGGAGCTTCTTCACAATTTTCCACTTGATGATGTTTGGAAACTTCTCAATGAATGCCAAATCTTCCATGGATGGTCATTCTCTCTGTTTCTGCTCTTGAGTTTGTTCTCAAACAATTTGCCACCAAGATGCAAGTTTCTGTTGCTTCAACAGGAAGAGGAAACAGTCCACCACATAGAGCATGCATTATGATGGTAATATGTTTCCGCCATTGTGGGATGAACTTCTTGTGGAAAGTGGCTTTGATAATGAGAATCTCCAACTCTTCAGTGGAAGAAGGAACTTTGCAAACATCCATTGAATTCTCCTCTTCTTGGCAATGCCATTTCCTTTATTTTCAGCCTCTTCTGATGCTTGTTGATGGCAAGTTTCCCCGGCTGCGCACCAAAAACATGGAGACCCAAGAGGAACACCAAGGAAAAGGGGACTCTACTGCAAGAAAATCTATATTGTAACATCAACAAGCTTTTATTTCATTCTTTTGATGACCAAAACAAAGAAAACAGCAATTCTTCAAGCAGCATCATAGTAAATATCTTCCACGGATTTGATAGAATCAACCATAATCTTCAACATCTTCATAGAATTCTTCAATATAACAATGAACACAAAAGAATACACCATCTTTGAATGGAAATCAATCATATAGTATTCATATTCAATGTCTTCATAGTTTTCTCTCTCAATCTCTCATATACAGTTACATTGTTTTGATAGAATTGACTCTCTCTCTCTCTCTCTCTCTCTCTCTCTCTCTCTCTCTCTCTCTCTCTCTCTCTCAATAGTACATCATCTCCTCACTACAATACTCTCATAATAACTCTCAATAATCCTTCTTAGGTCGTGGATGCACCTCCCAAGAGGTATGCCTGATGTGAAGAGGCACTAGAGCCACTACAGTGTCTCTTTATAGCTCACTACTGTCACTGTCACTCAGTCTTCTCTTCAATCTTCAACAGCTGCTTTTTCCATTTGTTTTAGCTCTTTTGAGCTTAGATTCATCCTTTCCAAAAGTTAGAAAAATTTTCCAAAGTCACACATACTTTCTACATAACACTTACAGAAGGTCTACAGAACAGTACAGTACAGTACCAGAGCAGATACAGAACAGTTATAGAACAGTTACAGAGCAGAGACAGAGGCTCTATAGAAGGTCTACAGAGGGTTACAGAAGGTCATTAGAACCTCATAACTCATACTAAAACCATTCCAAACTATCAAAAATTATTCAATAAGCTTCCAAAAGATTTCAATCTTCATCAATCATTAATCCATGCTTCATACACAATAAAATCAGAATAAAACAGAAGCTATACAGAAGGTATATAGAACCAATCAGAACATCACAGAACCTATCAGAACATCACAAAGATTCATATCTCCACTAAGAATCATCATGATCTTCCAAAACATCATCAATATCATCCAAAACACTCTCAAACACTTTCATTATCAACCATACATCACTCTAAATCCATCAAAATCAATCATTTAGACCTCAAAAACAACAAAAATTAGTCAAAAATTCAGTCTTTTTCCACTCTCAACATAATAATCCAAAAAGCTCTCAAACACTTTTAAAACAACCAATCATCACTCAAAATCCATCAAAAATCAACCATTCAGGCCTCAAAAACAAATAAAATCAACCAAAAAATCTAGTCATTTCAACATTCAACATATCCAAACACTTAGAAAGGAAGCGTCCTCGTGACCTAAGGAAAAGAAGAATATAAGTTCAGTAAAGAGCTCAATTTGATCTGCTTTAACATCTTCAATAATCACCCAACCACGTTCCCAACAAGTCATCTGCATATCTGATAATACTACAACGAAAGGAAAACACCCTTTTGGATAGTATATCCATTTTTAAAAAATTATTAGCAACACAAAGTCATAAAAAGGATATAAGAGTTTTCTTTAAATCAGCATCATCTTCTGCTAGCTTTGAATCCAATATCGTCTTCATCAATCCAACTTCAACTTCATCTCCATTCAACAAAGATAAACAATATACACATACCACAACTCACATAGACACAACACTAGGTAATCTGAATGGCAGATGCCCCCAAAAAATGGAGAGCACAAAAAAAGATTTCCATTAAAGAAAAAGACCTAATACATCTAAAAAGAACTCCACTTCTAAGTAAGATACAAACACTTCTTCTTAAACTGCATGCTAAACTTGAGACGCTCCAGAGTTTTACTCTCATCTACAAAATGCAAAGGCACATTCTGAAGGAACTGTAAACAACACATCCTTTCCAACAAAATAAGAAACCTGGTAGGGAAAACTTGTGCGAAGTAATACAGAATATCCATCTGAGCAGCAGTCACATCCACATTTGGATTGATGGTCAAATTGGGGATACTCTTATGAGTGTTCAGATTAGACTGCTGATGCATAAAAGCAAGACACCAAGAAAAGTGAGTAGCAAGGCATATAGAGGTATCCTCAAAATGAGCATGCACCCAAGTAAAATGAAGGTAAGACATCGAACATGAAGCAGACGTCTCCCAGGACCCAGGAATGAGAGGCCAGTTAAACACCGGTCCTGTCAAAGAATCATGCAGCGTCCATTGCCTTCAACGGAGAACATCACTGTCGTACCCATGTGTATCCATCACTGATTGAGGAGGAAGGTTAATAAAATCAGTAGAAGGTGGAAGTAAAATGAGAGGGGAACATTACAAAGGCGGATAAGATAAATCATAAAAAGAAGGGAAATGAAGAGATAAGGAAGATGGAAGAGATAAAAAATTCAGCAAAAACTTATGAAGGGAATCTGCTGAGAAAATAGAAGGAATAGGAGGAACTACAGGAGGAGGTTCAGAAGGGGTAGGTGATGATGTTGAATCGGCAATGAAAGGACAAAAAGTAAAGACAAGAATGTGAGGAGAATCAGAAGGAGTAAAAGACAACAGAGGAATAGTGTCAAGATTGGAAGTAAGGAGGGAAATATACAATGGAAAATGATAGGACATAAGAGAATAAGACAGAAGATCAGTGGGATCTAATGGATAAAAAGAGCAACGATAGGCAAGATCCTAGAAAAAGGACTTAGTAAATAATGGATGATCAGCAATAAAGCTCAACAACTGAGTTTGCAAAGGTTGGATATCATATTTGTGGAATATACCCCTGAGACGACGAGGCTCCAAAGCATCACCCTCCAAAGGAGGATGGCAAGCATATCCTCTACACCAAGACGTCTGCTCATGAGATAAGTTTTCAACCCTTCAACTAACAGAAGCTCCACCAAATGTACATACATCACAGCTTGTAACACCACATCTCCCACATAAACATTCAAGTCCTCCTCTCATCAGGGATCTGTAAATGCCTCATAAGATACATGAAAGACAGCAAACGTACTTCATGGGAAATCAGCTCATCAACAAATCTGTCAAACGCAGACTTCAGCAAATCTGCAGACCACAAATTCTGTCACCCATCCTTTGGATGTTCTAAATCCACATTGCTCAAAGAGATATACAAGAAAAAACGCTGTTGATTATTGTTAACCCCAAGTCGAGATGGCGGAAAAATGAAGGAAAAAGCAAAAGGAAGATGGAAAAAGAGCAAAGACACGCAGGCGGCCTCTAAAGATGAATCGGGGCAAAAAGTGCAACTTTAAATGAAAAGGTGCCTCAAAAAACTCGGAAAACTCTTGTAAAAGAGCACCAGGCTCCCTCTTGTGCCAATTGTAAAATATTAGATGGGTGTAGGCTAGAGGCACAAGGCTAGAAGAGGGAAATGGAAAAAGGACCTTGCCACAATGGCCGGTCATGTAAAAAAGGAATGGGTGCCCATGGGATTTTAGGGTTTGTATATATAAAGTTCAAAAAGTGAATAAGAGATCATTCTTTGGTGTGTGGCAACAAGGGTCTTCTTCTTCTTCTCTCCTTCTCATCTTCTTGCTTGTATGTGCTCTTGAGAGAGGGAGTGTGAGAGTGTGAGGGAGTGAGTGTGTGGAGTGAGGGATCAAGAGGGTGAAGCTCTTCACCATCTCCTTTTCTCTTCTTCTCTTCTCTTCTCTCTTCTTGCGTGCACGGCTATGGAGGATGGATCTTGGAGGTGGAGGAGACTTGAGGATGCTTGAGCTAGCATCTAGGATCGTGGAGCTACTGGCATGTGTGAGAGAGGAGGCAACTCATATCAGCACTAAGGTAAGCTCACTACACTCGTAGGATCGACAGTGCGTTGGCTAGGTGAGAGATAGCCATTAGAGCTCGCTTGGAACGCTTGAAACAATAGGCGGTCCGTGGGTCTTGGCGGTTGAGCGAAAGCTCCCACATTTTGGTTCCGTTTGCTGGGACCAACGGATTCAAGCTTGAGCACTTGGGCGCCTCATATCGAGCATCGAAGTAAGGGATTCATCCCCGAAATAGAGCTTGAGATAGGTAGGAAGTTTGGGTGTTTTTTAATCTTCAAAACAAGTAAGTATTTTGGGTTATTTTGTTTGTTTGATGATTAGGAAATATGGAGAAATAATTTTAGTGTTTTGCTTTCGATTCTTGTTGCATTTAGAGTAGGTTAGGATTAGGAAATCGCACCGCAGAAGGGTAGGGTTTACTGTTGCAAAACAGGGCAAAACAAGGCAAAAATCGTGTAAAAAATGGCAAAAAGCTCACTTGTGATGCCCAAGATCAGCAAGTGAGTGGGCATCAACACCATATCCGGGAAGGGGTATAAGAGCCAAGATGCCAAGGGAGGACTCATTTGCAACCATTTTAGTGAGAGAGAGAGAGAGAGAGAGAGAGAGCTATTGCCCGATTCAATTCGATCGCACCAACGACGAGCCCACCACTCCATCCAGGTATATGAATCCCTTCCCTTACCCCCTTAGGTAGGATTTGGAGGTTTGTGCCTGATACGATTGAGTAAATCACAAGGAACGATCAAAATCAAACTCGTGCTATTGACATGCGCCGCGCTCGGCCCGTCCAAATGGTCACTTCTGCGCCGAGTCCCAGAATCGGCCCTCGGCCCCTTACCATTCGGCCCATCGGCCAAAACCCTAATCGGCCCACTCGGCCCAAACCTACTCAGCCCACTCGGCCCATCCGAGTCTACCATTCAGACCGTGGACCAATTCGGCCCTCTGCCACGTGTCAAATTCGACCCTCGACCCACTTCCCTCAGACAGATTGCCTCGTCCCATCCGAGCGACCTCGTCTAAATTAACCACTCGGCCCGTCCGAGCCAACCCGTCCGAGTGACTTCTTCCGAGTTCGCTCCTCGGCCCGTCCGAGCCCACCCTGTCCAAATCCCAAATTTGGCCCTGGGCCCATGCACCTCGGCCCGTCCGAGTGACCCACTCGGATGCTGCAATTCGGACCAGTTGGGCCGAGTGTAGATTTTTACCAAATTTTTAGAAATTTGACCTGACCCGGCTAGAACTCAGCAGCAAAAACTGTCGAAAGCCCTTAGGATGCTCAGAACTTGATTCTGGCACACGGATTAGGCAAAGTCGTAGGGCACAACCGCTTAGCAGCTAGAAGTAGGCAGTTGCGAGACCCAGAGACTTAGACGCAAACCACTGAGTTGTAAAGCCTGATTGGACCAAAAATGAACGAGGCAACATATTAGAGAAACCCTAAACCCTGCCAAGACCAACAAGCCTATTAGGCCCGAAACAACGCGAGAGTGTGTAAGATGCCTAGAAATTGGTTACTGCACTCACCCTGAATTTCCGCACTTGAAGTACACTTAAGGAAACTGAAAGCCTGATTGAGCACAAGTGCACAGGGAAAGACACACACATTGAGTGGCCATAAATTGAGGATTGTATTCAATAACTGAAGGAACTCACCCAGATAAACCAGTCAAGGAACCCACCAATAGGAGAGGACCCAAGACATAGACAAACCATCGATGCGCAAAGTAGAACCAAGCAAGGGGTGCCCACGAAGTGGATTTGATAAGTCTACTGGACCTAATCGATAGCTTGGTGGAGCACGAGAACTCGACAATGGCAGAAGAAAGTTCAAACCGCAGATCTAATGAGGAATTCGGCTTAAGAGTCTTTCCACATGCTGTTTAGCAGGCTGGTCAGCAGTTACGATGCTCATGCGGGCAATGAGCACTGCAGTAGGACAGCAGACGCTATCATCGCAGATCTAGAAGAGGAGAGAAAGCTACCCTGCAAAGCATTGCAAAGCATGGCTGAATACAATAGGGATCAGCATGCTAGGAGCCAAAGGAAAAGCATGGAGTTGCGAGAGGTGTAGCAGGTGCTGAACCTGGCTGGCAGAAATCGAACGGACCATGAGAGAGCACTAGAAGGACACTTAATGATGAGTGAGCTTCTCATGAAGCGGCTGCTTGAAAACATGACTGCAAAGCAAAGTGCCATGGCTCTAGCGACATCGTTGCTTGCAGGATTAGGAGCAAACCAGGGCTCAAAGAGCCAGTCTAAAATCCCTATTGTTGCCAAGCAACTCGATAAGTACCAACCCCATGACGATCCATACAGCTTTCTTGAGTAGTTCGAGCAAGTCTGCGAAGCCAACGGCCTCAACAACCTGACTCAACGCTCTCAAGTGTTCGAGCTTTGCTTGGGCGACAAGGGTAGGGCGTGGTATACGAGCTTAGATAACGCAGAGCAAGCCAACTTCTATGGCCTCAAGGATCTCTTCATTAAGAGATTTTCCGAGCCTGGATACTCCGATAATCTACTAGTATGCTTGATGAATGTCAAGCAAAAAGAGAATGAGGACATTCGCGATTACGTGACCCATGTGCGGAGTCTCTTCAAGAGAATCCCTACTGGAGAACGGCCAACTGAAAGAGCAGTATCAACTATATTCATCATCGGGATTCAGAACGAGGAACTATATAAGGCTTTGGCAGGCAACTCGAGCTTGCAGCGAGACGCGCTAGCTAGAGTGTTTGAGGAAGCCATCCAAGTTGACGATCAGCTGAAGGAACGAAGCTCTAGGAGCTCGAACTCTGATCAAACCAACTCACGAAATTCAGAGAGAGCGTCAGCCTCAAGTGAGCAATCAGCCCCATCATCCCAGGATAAGGGGAAAACCACCGAGACGAACCAAGACTTGGCTGACGTTAAGATGGAACTAGCCAAGTTTCAAGACATGTTGAGACGACCTACGCACCCACACGTCCAATGCCTGTACTGTGGCGGAAACCACTTGCCAGCCGAGTGTCAAGACCTTGTGCTAACTGCGGTAGGTTCGATCATGACGTCGTGCATTGTAGGTTGCCAAGAATACTTCCATACTCACAACCATACGGCTAGCCTTACCTAGCGAACAGGCCGCATCTATTTTTTGGAAGGGGAGTCCCATTGGCCCTCCCTGCACCTAACAACATTAAGCTGACTATTCCTAGGATGGAAATAAATCCTATAGGCATTCCTAGACTGCCTGGACCTTACGTAATCCATCCACTGAGTGATGCTCCTGTCCATTATGTGGAAGAACCGAACGAGGAAGAAGCTTACATATGCCCTTACGTCTCGCATGACGATGAGGGCAATGCTGTCCTCATGGATTATCGCCCTGTACCGGTGATGGCGTTAGGAAGAGGACGAGGTAAATGACTAGGAGGGCAGACGCAGGATTCAATCACCTGTTGGAGTTGTGGTCACCCAGGTCATGTCTCATCACGCTGCCCTAAAAGGGAGCAGCAAAACAGAGACAAGTCTGACCAAAAGTGTGCTAAGTGCAGAATCACCCATCTCTTCGTCGATTGCCCAAGGCGAAAGCCATCGTCTAGCTCAGCCAATGAGCCATCTGTCCCATTGGGACTATTTGGTGTTGAGAACCACGATGGGGAGGCCACGCCTATCCCATTGCAGATCATGACCCGTGCCCAAATGAAGCAGGCCGGCATCTCTCTGCCAGGACCTAGCAATCTCTATGTAACCTCGATAGGGAAGAAGAGCCGTAGACGGAGGAGGAAGAGGTCGAAAGCTAAAATTGCACTAAAAATGGAGAGTGCTACAACTCTGCCTACTAGAAAGAAGGTCTTTGACGCAAAGGCAGAGACGTCAGCCCCTAAGACGGACAAAAAGGGAAGTGCTAAGGTAGGGGAATACCCACATCCGAAGCGACAGTTAGAGGCCATAGAAAAGGTGAAGGAATGGGTGAAGGAAGCCCAAGAGCATCTAAAAGATGCTAAGCCCATCATAGAGGACGAGATCAATGATTTGTCCAGCATAAGTACGCCAACCTCGCCTCCACAACCAAAGTCGAGAGAAGCAACTGCACCACAAGCGGTGCCGCTAAGGCCAAGCCTCGGCGCTACAGGGCCGCAGTTCAGTCTCACGACCTCTAGTCAGGATGATCCAGGTTAGGGGAGAGATGAACACCCAACGATCTCCTGACCATGTTGGTGACTACCCCTGAAATAGTTAGCCTGGGAGATCTGCTTAGGCAGCACCCCACCCTATGGAAAGATCTTAAGCAGTGGGTTGAAGGGTCATAAGAGCAGGTCACGGCAGACCTTCATGACCATGATGCAGAGACGCAAATACCGAGTTTGACGCTGCACTCTATGCCTAAATCCTTGCACATCAATGCCTTTTGGGAAGGTTCCGAGATACATGCGGTCTTACCGGTTTTAGCCCTAGGCAATACAACGAGGAAGGGAATCATGGACACGGGGGCTGGGGTTAGTGTGCTTAGCCACCCAGTGCTTCAGACTTGGGGGGTTTAATGTCACACTAGCAAACAGTATGAGAGTCAAGCCATTCAGGGTGCTTAAAAATTGGCCAGTGAAGATCGCAGGTGTCCAGTTCTCCGTTGACTCCATAATCATGAAGGGAGTGGACTACGACATCCTATTAGGCCGACCCTGGATGCGCAACGCTAGAGTCATCGAAGATTGGGGTAACGGCTTGATCTTCCTTGGCAATAGGACGGACGCCGTGAGAGTAGATATGGACACCTGGAAGACCTCACCAGTCGACTTAGATGCCATCTCTGCTATGCTCAAGGGTAATGCTCAGGTCAAGAAGTCCTATGGGCCCTTGACCAAGTATATCCCATGCCTAGAGGAGAGTGGGATTGGATGCATGTCCTTGCTACAATCGACCTGCCGTTCTCTGATCATGAGGCGTATGAGCAAGCCATCAAAACAATCAGCAAGGCTAACGACACACCCTCCATACCAGTCTGCATGATGGCAGGAAGCCTTCGTGGGAAACCGAAGCCAGTCAACTTCCAAGTCCCAACCAACAAAAGGGAACTCCAAGAGATACTAGAATACCTAATGGACAAGCTAGCTGGTAATCCAGCTGCAAATTTCAAACCACTCTAGGATCTCTTAGATGAATCCAAGTGGCAATGGACCAGAGTGCATGACTTAAACCTCATGTATAACTGGGCCCTGGTTCCTGACCAACGACTAGAGATATACCAAGCCCTAGGAGATGATGAGCAGTCTGATGAAGAGAATTCTAACAACGAATACGAAGATTGCCAATCCTTCAGTGATGAAAGTGAGGGTGAAGTAGATACCGTGAAATACGACACTGAAGGACAAGAAATAGAGCAAATATGCTAGATTCCAAGCCGCAAAAAAAGAGTATTTTCAGGATGGAGTGAGGAGTCATGCGCGTGGAATGTGATCGCGCCTGGTTGGAACACGTAGGAGCCATAGACCTTGAGCAAGAAGGCCTAGCCCAGCCAAGGATGACATCAGTGCTTAGGACTGAATCACCATCTAAACTGCGCCCACCAGGGTAGACCACCTCTTCTAGCGAAGACAGAGGGTTCGACTCTGAATTGGAGGTTAGTTCGGATAGTGATCCAGAAATCCCTAGGCCGCCCACAACCATATGCACCAAGGGGGACCTACCCGTCCACCTGAGGCGCAGATGAGCAAGGCAAGAAAAGGCAAGACAACCCAAGGATACACGAACGATAGAACAACGAAGACCACAAGACCTCCCTAAACGATTTACGAAATTCAAAAAAGGGAATAGGGTGGTAGTTTTGTTAGGTGCCAAACGTCAAGCGCAGACGAGTGAACCAATCGAGGGACCAGCCAAGGTCAAAGAGGTGGACCTAGCCCAGGAAGGGAAAACACCTCGACCAGTCTTCATTGCTGATGATTTGACTGATGAAGAAGAAACGAGTCTTGTCGCTCTCTTGCGAGAGTACATAGACGTGTTCGCCTGGTCCTTAGAAGAGTTGAAGGGGGTAGATCCGAGTGTCGTGACTCACAACATACCCATGATGCCAGAAGCAACGTCGGTCAAGCAACAACCGTACCCTATGAATCCAAAACATGCTCATGCTGTCAAAGAAGAGATTGATAAGCTGATGAGAGCGGGATTCATTTACGAAATTGAGCACACAGACTGGGTATCGCCCATAGTCATCGTGATGAAGAAGAATGGAAAGATCCGAGTGTGCGTCAATTACAAGAAGGTGAACGCTGCTACCAAGAGGTACAACTATCCGTTGTCGTACACCGAGCACATGCTTGAGAGAGTGGCAAGCAAGGAAGCCTACAATTTTCTGGACGGCTTCTCAGGGTACAACCAGGTGCAAGTGCATCCTGTGGATAGGCATAAGACTGCCTTCACCACTGAGTGGGGCGTCTTTGCTTACATAGTCATGCCCTTCAGGTTGACTAATGCCCTTGCCACTTTCCAACGCCTCATGTGCACCATCTTTAAGGACATGCTTCGCAAGGAATTAGAAGTCTTTGTTAACGACCTCTATGTCCACTCGACCTGGATTGAGAACACCTAGATAAACTCTGAGCGGTCTTCAAGCGGTGTCGCTTATATCGTTTCTCCTTGAACCCCTTAAAGTGCCAGTTTTGGGTGAAGCATGGATGCATCCTAGGGCATGTGGTGTCGAAGAATGGCATTGCCACTGACTTCTCGAAGGTCAGGGTCATTGTTGACCTTCCACCCCCAAACAACTATAAGGGAGTTCAATGCTTCCTAGGCCATACTGGATACTATCGGCGGTTTGTACTGAATTATGCATTGATTGCCAAACCCTTGTACAAGCTGCTTATTGTCTTCAAATGGACCGAAGCATGCCAACGGGCATACAAAGAGTTGAAGAAGGCTCTAACCACAGCACCAATCCTACGAGCCCCAGATTGGACCATTACCTTCCATGTGCATATCGATGCTTCTAAGTTTGCCGTGGGGGTAGTGTTGTGCCAACCTGGCGAACACAATTTAGACTATCTAGTGAGCTTTGCTAGTAGAAAACTCATTGAGATGAAAATGAACTACTCGACGACGGGAAGAGAGGGATTAGCCATGGTATTCGCTGTGAAGAAATTTCGGCATTATCTTTTGGCCATGCCCTTCACCTTCTTCGTGGACCATCAAGCCTTGCTCTATCTAGTAAACAAACCTTGCGCTACAGGATGCATAGCTCGATGGCTCCTTCTGCTTTTAGAGTTCGACTTCTCCGTGGTGGTACGGAAGGAAAAATAGCATTACATGGCTGATCACATGTCGTGCATTCCCACTAGAGAAGCCGATGGACAAGGTGTTGTTGATGAATTACCCGACACCCATCTATTTAACCTTTCCAGCGAGAGATCTATTTAAGGCTGACCTAATGCCATATTGGGCAGATGACATAGTCCAGGTGCTTGAGCATGGACTGCCTGACTGACCAATAGAAAAAGCCCGACTTAGGCCATTAATCCTTAAGATCCAGCCCTATCAGCTAATTGCAGGCCAACTCTATAGGCTGGGGCAAGACGGATTGTTGGGCAGATGCGTATGCGAATATGAGATGCACGATGTGCTCTCAGAAGCGCATGGCGGCATTGCTGGAGGGCACTTTAGCAGAGACACGACAGCACGAAAAGTGTTGCAGTCTCAACTGTGGTGGCCCACGCTTTTCCGCGATGCAGCACGATTTGTCAAGCACTGTGAGGAGTGCTAGCAATGAAGGTTCCAATTCGCAAGGATCAAATGGAATTAACCCCAGTTATTGCTCAACAACCCTTCGAAAAATGGAGAATTGATTTCATTGGACCCATCAGTCCTTCGGCACAGTATTCGCAGGTCAAGTACATCATTGTGGCCACGGATTACCTCATGAAATGGGCAGAAGCAAGAGCAACACGAAAAAACGACGCTAGAATGACTACTAAGTTCTTATGGGAGCAAGTGATTTCACGATTCGGTTGCCCCATCGAACTGGTCAGTGACCAAGGCACGCACTTCATCAATGAAGTGATTGCGCATCTTCTCTCCACCTTCCTCATCATCCATCGCAAATCCTCGCCATACTACCCTCAGGCAAACGGCCAGGCCGAATCAAGGAATAAGATTCTTGTCAATATCCTAACCAAGGTTATCTTCGCTTCACGCAGCGACTGGGACAACAAGCTGATGGCAGCTCTGTGGGCTTACTGAACAGCTTATAAAACGGCTGTTGGTCAAACCCCCTTTAGGCTGACATATGGAACAGAAGCAATTCTACCATTAGAATTCTTCGTTCCTAGCCTGAGAATAGCGCTTTAAGAATTATGGGAAGGGAAGGAGGCATGGACACAATGCCTAGTTGAGCTCGAACGCCTCTCGGAGACTCATCTTCTAGCCACCCCATGCGCTGATCTGTGAGAAAGCCCGACACAAGAGCTAGTTTGACCAGCACATCAAGCAGCGCAAGTTCGAACAGGGTGACTTAGTGCTCCTCTACTCAGTTAAGGGGGATAAGCAAAAAATGAAATTTAGATGTCTTGGACCTTTTAAACTTGAGACCCTAGATGGTGAAGGGATAGGCTTCTTCAATGGTAGTCGTGTCAAGAAGTACTACCCTCCTACGCACCCTTTGCATGAGCCACCGATAGAACCGCCTGTCAAAGTATGAGTAGCCATAATCACTGAAATCGATGACGAGGATGAGGAAGCCGTAGAACCCGCATACCTCCATATTACAGTCACGGTAAAAAAAACATGCGCTTTCAACGCCTTGATTGACGAGGGAGCAGACTTCAATGTCTTAACCCATGATCATTGGACTCAACTTGGCAGACCACAACTTCAGCCCACTAATGCAAAATTAAGCCCATATGGGGCCCATTCCTACGCACTACTCGGCAAGTGCAAAGCAGTAGTTTCTATCGAGTCTGAGACTGTTCCAATGATTTTTTACGTATTGCCAAATGCTAAAAATGCAGGCATAGAGTCACTACTGGGACGAACTTTCAAAAATCAGACCCTCTGCAATGTTGATTACGCGTCGCAGTGCATCCACCTTGCAATAGGTAAAGTTTGCATTGTTACAGCTTTCAGCAAGGGCTGCGTGACCTCATCCCGGGCCACAAAGCCACCGATAGAAACATATGTAGTCAAGTCTAAGGAGGGGGTAGTGCGTGGCCGCCACTCCTCGAATTTCATAGACCGCAACCCATAGCAGCCAAAGCTAAGGCCCCACAGCCTCACCTTCAATGGATGCCTAAATAGCTGCAACAACCGCCTCGGAGTCGATGCTCCTACCCTCATAAGACCAGAAACTCTAAACTTAGGAGGCCCAAACGCAGTTACAGGAATAGACGTGTAATCAGTCAAAGATGGGTCCCCAAAGCCCTCTTGCATGCACAGGGCTACTATGAGGGCAATGCTTGGCTATGGATACCTAAGGCCCACACGGCCAAAGGCACCACTCGTATGCCAGCCTCAAGCTTAATCATCCCAAAAACCGTAAAACCTCAAAACCACAAGCCGCAGAGCTTCCCTAACAACCCGCAACCATCAAATTCGTCCACGCATGAACCCAAGAGAGTCGCCCAAGCCTATCGACCCAAGCGACAGCTAACGTCATAGGAGTCATCACCCGCCAGAGTCGATTTGACTCCCCAAATCCATCCTGAAAACAACAGGCTGTCACTCGAGGGCTACTGCTAACCCAGCCATAGTCCCAGCGACCCAATCGCAAGCTCAAGAGCACTCACCACCGCAACTTTTCGTTGCCAAAGGCTCAAGTCCTACCAAACCCTAACCACCCCGCAGGCCTTAGGCCCTCTTATGAGAGGAAATCCTTTCTCACACTAGCAGCTGATTTAGCTGAAGAAACATGGGGATGACGTGGTGGATTGCATTAAGCGACTGGACGCCACTTTTGTGTCACTAGCTCTGAGCTACGATCGCCTAGACTTAGGCCTATTAGACGAATCCTTCGCAACCGAAGTTTAAACGATGCCTTGTTCTTGGGAAACGTTTGAATTTGCGTTTGCAAAAGTCGCTACCTCCGCTGCTAAATTGCTCAGCACTGAGATCTCCACAGAGCAAGCAATCAAACAACGCCTCATCACGTCGTATGATCAGCGAACCACTTCTGCCATCACTGACCAAGAAGTGGCAGAGCTGTCAAGACTTGCTGAGACGGAATCCCAGTTCTTAAGGCATTGGTACACTCTTAGGTTGTAATGGGAAGTTGAAGGATGCCGAATAATGACCAACGCTGAGTAGTACTGCGCTATCAAAACAGCAGAGTACGACCCCACATATGTCGCGCCAACCTCATATCAAGTGTTAACCACTCTTCGGGGCCGTCCTATAGAAGAACACATCAAAGGACACCCCTACCTCGACCACTTGTTGACCGAGGAGGAGTTACACATTGCTAGCCGAGTCAACTCGGGTGACTTCCTAATAGATGTTCTCACATACATCACCCAAGTGGGGATTAAACCCTCTGACTTGGACCATGAAGCTCATTTGGAATACAATCCTAATTTCTATACTTGGCTCCTTCACAAGTAACCCCTACACCTCCATGCCGAAAGCCCTTAACCTTTTGACCCTAAATCCTAGGAAGGATTCTTCTCAAGCTGGAAGGGGAGGGGGTAAGGTGAATCAAATCAGACCAGTAAATCAAATCAAAGTCAATGAAACACATAGACATATATTATGAAAAACGGATGGGATAGGAAAAGGGCATGGAAATTTTGAAGTAAAGGGCAAAAATTCAAAGTCTGAAAAGGAGAATCTGCATTGGATCTTAATGAATTCATTCAAAAGCATAGAGTTTTTCTTTTTCAGCAAATTATTACGTCGCAAGCACTAATGAAAATTACGGTTTATGACAGGAACAAAAGATGTCACAGCAAGACCGCGCCCACCACCGACTCCGGTTCACAGACGAGGAAAGAGAGCAATATCGCATCCACCTAGAAAACTGCGCCTTCGGCCAGCTTAAGTTTTGAACCGTCCGCAACATAGAAGTTGTGGTGCCTAGGGAGGAAGCGGCTAGGAGGGTGGTCGAGCAATGTAACCTCAGCGAGTACCCCTAAAAATTCCCACAGGAGTCGGACCACCTGAAGTGTGTAGAGTTTCTCAGATCGTATGACCCAGACCAAGAATGTGGCACAGTGATGGTGGGTAGAGGAGAAAGTGCCAAGCAGGTGCAGGTCCGTCTAGACCCAGCCTTGGTAGAGAAGGCATTGGGGTTGGAGCCAAAGACGGAGAGAAAACAGAAGAGGGATGTCTATGCAATGCTGAAAATGAAAAAGGAGGAGGTACTCACCAATGACGGCATCAGCATCCTAGACATCCTCCTTTTTCATTTTCATTTTCAGCATCGCATAGGCAAAGCTAGTACATGTCCTCTTCTCCAGCCAGTGCTACAACTCCCTGATACATCGAATCAACGTGCCTATGCTGGAGAACATAGCGGCCCACACTCTGGACGAAGTTGACTGGAATGAATATGTATGAAAAACTATCGACCAGGCAGCTAAGGCATTGGCTCTAGGAAGTGTGCCAGCAAGTGGAGGATCTCCAGCCTCCAAGGCTATAGAGAGGAAGAAAGCTTCATCCAAGGCCTCTTACATCGGGTATGGAGGTGTCTTAACGGCGCTTATCCACTAGGAGGCCGTAAAGGAGGCGCAGGAGGCAGAAGAGGGGGAGGGGGAAACACCCGACAGATCACCTCCTCATCAACACCAAGAGAGGTCCAGTGATAAGACTGAGACTGAGGAAGAAGGGGAGGAACAGAAAAGTAAAAAGCAGGTCAAGGAGACCGAAAAGAAGGCAGCGCAAAAGAAAAAGAAAAAGGATGACGAGGGCCACAGGAAAGAGAAAGAAGACTTGGAGAAGGGCAAGAGAGAGTCCCTTAGGGAGGCCAAAGAGAGGGAGAAGAAGAAAAAACAGGAAGAAGAAAAGCAAAGGGAGCAATTACAGAAGGCTAAGAAGGCATCGAAGCAGGAGGCAAAGGAGAGAAAAAGAAAGGAAAAGGAAGAAAAAGAGAAGAAGAAGGAAGAGCAGAGAAAAGCAAAAGAGGAAAGGCGAAGAAAGGCTGATGAAGAAGAGGAAGAACTAAGAAGGAAGGAGGAAGAGGACCTAGCGGAAGCTACACGCCGGTCCATAGAACAACAATGCAGAGCTGATGAACTGGGGAGTTTGAGCCCACATAGAGAAGAAAGGCCTAGGTCAAGCACACAGGTGCCGGAGATTGTGCCGCCCGCCGTCACTGGGGGCAAGGGCAAGGCCCCGATCCACCCAATTCCTACTCTATTAGTGCCTCCCACCGAGCCAACCACTATCACTCCCAGCATCCCCACTAGTATAGACGTATCAAATCTTGTGGCATGAATGCAGTATTTCATTAACAAGGAGATAGCCCAGGGGACGAGCACTGAAACCACGGCTTTAGGACAAAAGCGACCGGCAGATGCAGAGTCTAGGCAAGATCCCAAGCGACAAAAGGTGGAGGCCTCAACAACACCCATCCAAACAACGATGACGCCACCAGCTAATTACGATGACTACGTTGTCGAGCTACTCTCACAACTGGAGAGAGCTAAGGAGGAACGCAAGGTAGCGGTGGCTGAGTTGGCAGCTGAGAAGGAATCAATAGCCACCTTCCAGCTTGACAAAACAAGGATGATAGCAATGCAACAAAGGGAGATTGCAGATCTCAAGCAGGAAATAAAGGCTAAGAATGACAGAGAGGAGCACTGGAGGCAGCAGCTCGAGAATGAAATACAGGAGCTGGTGAAGATGCAAAGAGAACATAAGCTCTTGATAATGCAATACCAAGAGCTCATTACAAAAACTGCTAAAGTTGAAGAGCTCATGGCCGAGCTCAACACTAGGGATGAGAAAAGAAAGCACGATATGGAAGAGCAGCAAGAAGAGATTGAGCGCCTAACCGATCAATTGAACTCTGAAAGAGAAGAACAAGAGAGGCTGATCAGGAAATTGGAGGACCAAGAGCAAAGGTTCATGATACTGACCTTGAAGCAAGGGGAGAGCATGGAGGAAATGAACAAGAAAGCAGAGGAGTGGGCGGTGCATAATGAAAAGAGGGTGAAGACACTAGCATGGCGCCTTGCTCTGGTAGAAAAGGAAAAGATCATTGCAGAGAGCAAGGCAGAAGCCGCCCAAGTGGCCTTCAATGCGAGTTCAATGCCCAACAAAAAGCCTTCCTTGACACCATTAGGGACACTACCTGCTCAGAGGAGGGAGAGCCGTTGGAGGTGGTACAAAGAAAGCTCAACATTGCACGCAGAGCCCTACATGCAGGACTGCAAATGCCACCCCAACCTGCGGAGGTTAGGCTGAGCCTGGACGAGCAACGGAAGTACCTACTTCTGGCTGGCCTAACCCCCCAGGAAGCAGATGCCCTAGGATTTGAAGAGAGAGCACCATAGGGAAATTGGCAAGGGGAGGAAGCCGAACTTGAAGTCGATGTGAATAAATTCGCAGAAGATGTGATCCCACAACCCCCCTCGCCGCACATTCAGGAACAGCAACCACTTGACCTGCCCTTGGACAGACAAGCCATGCTCAAGGAGCGATGAAAAAAATTGGTGGAAGAAGCCAGGAAAAGGCTGCAAGCCAAGCCAGTCGTGCGGCCATCCGCATCCCTCCCACCATGCCCCGATGACCTCCCAACACAATTCCACGCAGAGCTGGTGGTCTGGGAATAGCAGGAAATCGAAAAGGACCCTTTCTCTTTCAGCTTCCTTATGCCTAACAGCCTGAGAAGGGTCTTGCCGATCAAAGTAATGGAGGAGGTGATCGCGGTTGGCAGCCGACTAGGCCAAAAATGGCTGGATGATAGGGCAAAGACCCCCACTCTGTGGGGCATGGAGGAAGCAGAATTTTGGCAAGACAAAGTGTACGAAGTGCCACACACCGTAAGGGGTTACGACTGCCAACCCCTCTGGAGAAGGCGAATATGCAATACTAATATGCTCGCCTGGATGGCATTTTGCAACACCCTACCCTACAAGAGGAACGACCCCACATTCATGGCAAATCCTCGTAGGGTAGGCGTGGATTTTGTCGCCACCCTCCATGGGAGGCATGACTTCCCTATCATCTACAATTCAAAAGCCACCTCCTTCAAGGATGCTCTACTTTTTGATTTAGGAAGCCTAACCGACTCCATGACGCGCTTCCTCGTGGAATTCTCCTCCTGTCCCGATAACGCTTTCATAACTACGTGTAATTACCTTAGGCTCCTTAAGCTCCTACTCAAGCAAGATCTGGCACCACATGAAAATGGCTTGCCTCCCCTCTTTTTTGATCCCAATGCTATCGATAGCTGCGCTATGGATTGCTTAATGATGAGAGCTAGCCTACTACCTTCCTTTTGCCTAGCTCTCCTAGAGGATATGAGTGACAGCCAATTCACTAGGTGTGATCGCCCCTTCCTTTCCACCACCTCTCTCCACGTCCTCATGAACTTGAAAGGGTACATGCAAAGCCACCAATTTTTGTGCAAGTCCATCCGCCCTCCTCCCCCCCCCATTCAGATGATGAGAATTAGACTTGGCTGTCATACTCCTGATGTAATACTATCCCTAAATGTATGCAAAAAAAAAAAAAAAACCGAACTGCACCTAGGGGTCCTTAAGTTAGGCATGTCTGGTGACTTCGGCGGCTCGCTTTTCTCCTAACCTCCTAGCCCTTTTTGCTCCCCCACTTCACGCTTAGGGCACATCAAGGGCAGGACACACTTAGGGAGGTAACACTCACCTGTCACCCTAAGCCACGGGCACCGCACCCCCTTGGCACAAATGGGGTCCTCAAGTGTGGGACATCACCCAGGCTCGTTAGACCCACCTCCCCATTCCACTAGCACGAGCACAATGCACCAACACGCTGAGGAAGCACCCTCCTTAGGTAGAGCACCGCACCTTCTCCTTCGGGCACCCCAAAAGCGCCAAACCACCAACTTCAGAGGCCCTCGACAACCCATGACATGCAGTTAGCTGCTCTGACAAACATCATTATTAAGCTTCCACAAGCACCTGAGCTTACATGTGGCCCTCACCCTTACACCAACACCGAAGTGCCATGGGACTGGCACCCGTCTAGGAGGGGGGTAATGTTAACCCCAAGTCGAGATGGCGGAAAAATGAAGGAAAAAGCAAAAGGAAGATGGAAAAAGAGCAAAGACATGCAAGCGGCCTCTAAAGATGAACCGGGGCAAAAAACGTAGCTTTAAATGAAAAGGCACCTCAAAAAACTCGGAAAACTCTTGTAAAAGAGCGCCAAGCTCCCTCCTGTGCCAATTGTAAAATATTAGATGGGTGTAGGCTAGATGCACAAGGCTAGAAGAGGGAAATGGAAAAAGGACCTTGCCACAATGGCCGGTCATGTAAAAAAGGGATGGGTGCCCATGGGATTTTAGAGTTTGTATATATAAAGTTCAAAAGCTTCAGCCTTTTGTTTGTGAATATTAGTGAGGGCGGCTTTCTCAGATGCTAGATCCTCCAAAGCCTTACTCAACTGACTGGTCAAGGAATCCACTTTGTCTTGTAGGGAAGTATACACCCCTGTGTAAATGGACTGAAGACAAGTCGTCAGTGAAGTCTCCAATGTAGCCTGGACACCAGAAACCAACTGGGGAAGCAAAGGTCCAGCTAACATTGTTTGTAAGAAAGCAGGGATCTGTTTATCCAGCTGCCCATCCCTTTGTGCTGCAAATAGATTAGGACATGACAATAATGAAGGGAGGGAACTAGTAGAAATGGGAGGAATGGAGTCCTATATAGGAGAATCAAAAATTGAAACAGAAAGAGGACTAAGTGGCCCTTTAGTACGTAATCTTTTACTGCGAGAGAATCTGGTAGGGGGCTCATCCTCCGAATCAAAATTGGGCTGTAATGGAGGAAGAATTGGAATAGAAGGTGGAGGCTGCCTCGGAACAGGAGCAGGATCAGGAACTGGCACACTACTAGGAGGAGGTGCAAGGGAGATAATCTTCTGAAGGAAAACACCGTAGGAGACATTACTACCCTGACCTTTCCAAACTCTCTGAAAATGATGATCCATCTTCGCGAGCATGAATGTTGCCCAATTGAACTTGGCTCCCCTCCAGCATCCGAACAGAAGCAGTGAACAGCTCCTTGGATAGACATTTGGAAGCAGGCTTCCCTGACATGAACCTGTCTTGCAGAAACTGGCAAAGTTGTTTCCATACCGGGGAGGATATGTGAGCTATAGAAACCTAAAAACTGGTAATAACTTTGCTGGAGACCAAAGGGGTAGAGGTTTCCTTCTATAGAAGAGAAAGGATCTCCTCAGCTATCAATAATTGATTTCCACTAGGGACAAAAGATGTTGAAAGAGGCAAACACAACACATCACTTATATTGGTTGTGGATAAGCAAAAGTGTCGATTACAAACCAAACCAGACTAGTTCTTATATGATGACAGGAAGGAGTAGCAAATGGTGTTGTCCAATGGCGGAAACTTCAGAGCCACAAAAGGACGAAGACCAGCATGGTGAATGCAATCCGCCTCCAGGAGAAGAGCATAGTCATGCACCGACAACGGCACATGCTGGATGACAATAGGAGGAATAGAGGTAGATGCCATTCAGATGACATAAGATGCCCACACACACAACTAAAGAAAAAAATGAAAAATTTCCTGCAAAACATAGACAAACCAATACTGAGAACAATATCAACACAAAGGACAGACGACTAGACACCAGACCTCCCCAAACAATCCACATTCTACGTAAAAATTTTGACATGACCTATGCACTCGTGCGACCAAAAGCTTCATGCTATGCAAACAAATAGGCACCTTGATCCCGCATAATCAAGCAATCAAAAATAAAAAACTCAAACACACCGTACCCCAGACAATGACCAGACTCCCAAGACTTGGACCAACAGAATAGAAACACATGAACAAGACCGACATCTCTGACTTAACAAATCCCAATCCCCGTAAACGCATTGCGTAAACCTATGGTGCAGTGAACATGGATGGGTGAACACTATCGAATTTATTTTAGCCATGTACAAACTAAATTGCAGTTCGTTATTAAGTAACCATTAATGCATAGTGAGTCGATTCCGCAATCCCAACCCCTACTTAGACAGATTTGACTGACTGGGGGTCTCTAATAATGCAATTCATTGTTACAACTTACATGATCTGTGGCGCAAAGCGCATGCATGCGTGACACTGGGGGTTCATTTTAATTACCAATTAATTGTATCTGTAGCGCGTATGCGTGTGCACTATGGATTTATTTTAGAAAATTATGTGGGTTATTGTGCCATGTGCTCGTGCAACGGTGGGAGTTTATTTTATAATTAACAGTCGGGTTTCTTTTACATTAAAAATTAATGAAGTGCATTTTTTTTGTTTGGTGGGTGCGATGGTTGGTTGATTTTATTACAATTACATGTGTGTTACGGTGCATGTGAAAGAAGGAAAAAAAGAAAGAACGTGGCGGTATGTGGACACCCACAAGGTTTGAAGCGTAAGTCCTCGTCCAGGCAAGTCGAAAAACAACTCCACAAATGACCACAATAGGTGACTAGTTAATAGTCGACCTCCTGACAAAGACAAAAAAAACAAAATGTGAATACCATGATACACAATAAACAAAAGAGCAGGACATATGGCAAATGAATGCAACATGTTACATGTTGAGTGAATGTATCAACGATTGATGTGACTGTAAGGCTTATGATTTGGTTTCCTTTTTATGTGAGTTTTTTTTGTTTTTGTTCCTGTTCTGTTCCTTTTTCTTCTTTGGATTTTGTATTATGGATGGTGGTAGGCATGTTAGGGAAGGGGGATTAGAAAACATCTTAATGAATCGTGTGTTATGATTTTTCGGCCATTTATTTGTGTGTCTTTGTTTTGTTTTGGTTTTTGATTTTTGATTTTTTTTTGTTTTTTTAAAGGAGGATTTGTATTTGTATTTTTTTGTTGGTGATGTGTGTGGATTTTGATGTGTTGGTTTTGTTTTATTTTGTTTGGTTTGAAGAGATTTTTATTTTTGGCAATTCGTAATTTGTAAAAAACCCAAATAGCAATCCCAAAAATTAGAAATATTAAAAATAATTTTGTGGATTTTTTTGGAATTTAAACAGTAATTTTTTGCAAATTGTCGCAATTTTTAAAGCATTTAAGTGGATTGTTCCAAATATTGAATTGTCCACAATGATTTTTTAAAATTTTTTATAGGTCTACATTTAGGCAAAAGCATGCACAAAATTATTGGAAATTTTTTTATTTTTTAAAAATTTTTAGTATTTTTTTAATTTAAATGAATTTTTATTCAATTCTCAACTTTTTCCAATTGTTTTTTAATGTTTTTTCAGGTTTTCTGTGTATTAAAGGTGGGACAGCAAGGTACCCAACAACAACTGTGTATGAACGACAGCTCTGCGGCACGATTGAAATGAGACGCACGTTTGCACACGTGAACAAGCGCTAGAACAGCACGTGTACGAACGATCCACGAACAATACGCATGTGCGGCACATGACCAGCAGACCAGCACCTAGAAAATCGACCACGAGCCGGGGCGCACGAACAGCAACCAAAGAAACCTGCACTCGCAGAAGAGGGCCTGCGGGGGAGTGTGGTGTGGAGGGGAAAACGGGGGCCTATGGAACCGAGAGTAAGGGTGGGGGCTTAGTGGGAATGGGGGGTTAGGGGGTAATTTGGGGGGGGGGGGGGGGGGGGGGGTGTTTTTGGAGAAAGGGAGGGTGGGCAAGGGGGGTGGAAAAAAGGAGGATGGGCAAGGGAGGGGGGTTGGCTAGGGGGGGGTGGGAGGATATGCCGGTGGTGGCAAAGGCGGCGGGGCACGCAGCGGCGGCGATGGAGAAGACGGAGGGCGACGGGCGAACGCACGGCGGCATCGGGGGAGGAGATGGAGGGGACGACGATGGGGAGAAGAAGGAGAGGCGAGGAGATGAGGAGGAGAGGTGATCGGCGGGGCACGGCGATGAATCTACGAGTGGGGGGAGCAAAAAAAACCGGCCCGGGAGGGGGGGGGGGGGCAAAAAGGGGGTGTGGGGGCCAAAAATGGGGGGCGGGGGGGGGGGGGGGAGGGAAGGTAATGGGAGGGGGGAGAGAAAGAGAGAAAGAGAGAGAAGAAGGGGAGGGGAGAGAAACCATCGGGTGGGGGTATTTTTTTTAAAAAATAAAAATAATAAATAAAGAGAAAAATGAAAAAAACCCCCTCGTCTTGCGCTTATGCATGGAGTGAGGTAAAAAAATTTACAATGGTGGGAAGCAACAGCGGCCGGGACGGCGACGGGGAACGCGCGGACGCCACAAGGGCGTTGCGAGGCATGTAAAAGCAAAAACACGGCACGTTCACGCATGAGGCGAGGTGCGTGGGGACACAACAAAACAAAAAAAAATTAATAACATGCAAACCGTGAGCCGGAACGCAATGTAGTAAAAAGGAAAATTGTGCTGAAAGTCAAGGGGAAGACAACGAAAAAGGACAACGGGGTGTCCAAGAACAATTCAGGCCGTTCACATGGAAAAAATATAAAAATCGGGCCCAAAAACGCATATGACAATTAATATAAAAAAATCCATTGGCCGAAATGAAACGCGAGAAAAAGAAAAATTTGTGAGAAAATTCATGCTGGACAGGCCTATTATGTTAGAATACAATTCCGACAAAGATAAGACCCATTCACATGGAAAAAAGCCCAAAAATCGTACCCGAAAAGGGATTCGAAAATTAATATTGAAGGATCCGTGCACCGGAATGGAGGGCAGTCAAAAGGAAAAATGTCAAGACAGATGATCTTCTGGGCTATCACATTAAAACTCAGTTCTAATGGGGTTAGGAGGCGTTCACATGGAAAAAATAATAAAATAGAGCTAAAAAATACTAATAAAAATTCATAACAAAAAATCCAGAGGTCGAAATAGGGTGGAGAAAAAAGGAAAAATGTGCAAGAAGGGTGGCCGGATGAGGCTATCCAGTCAAAATTGAATTTCGAAGAGAATAGGGCTGGCTCATATGGAAAAAGGGCAAAAATATACATGAAAAAGATACGAAAATCCACAAAAATTAATAACGGAGAAACCGGACATCGGAGTGACAGAGTGTAAAAAGGAAAAATGTCATGTGGTAGGTGTAGAAGAGGATTGCCACATCAGTCGGCATTCTGAAACAATAAAGCAGTGTTCACACGAAAAATGACCAAAACACCGTTTAAAAAGAAATGACCATGCAAACCAATCTCTAGGAAAGGTAGACGAGGGCTAGTGGGTGGGCAAGGGACCCATTAAGGTAAAAGGAAGATATGGGATAGATGCAGATTTTGTGAATCACAAATGCAAGATATATGCTTGATAGATGCGCAGCGACGCGTCCCCACACTTAAAACCTTACTAAGTAGGGGTAAATGATGCCGCATGAACACAAGACCTATCATCGGATTGTACTGTAACATCTCCACACTTAAAACATTTACCGTCACGTGTAAACAAAAGGTGTAGGGTTAGAAAAACTTGGCCCATTTTACAGATAGTTGAGAGTATTTGTCGATGGCGTGCGCTAGGTCACAGTCGTTTGCAGGAGGTACCAGAGCTTGCTGCAACAGACGCGTCCAGCATGGCAGGGACCATGCAGTAGCACCCAGGGATATCGCATTGCTGATGAAGGTGAGGGAAGCTGTCGATGGCGAAGGATAGAGCACACAGGTCACAATCACTCATGTTGAAAATGAGAGAACAGTCACTCCCCCAAGCACTCACAACACTCGATGAATACTGATTGAAACCCATATTGCATACCCGATATAGAAATCTACAAGGGGAATGGTGTAGGGGGAAGTATGCCAGTGTTCACAATTGCTGGTATAGTCGTGAATCCCACCCATCTGGCATAGGTGCAAGGAGGAAGGCCAGGGAGCCTTGTAGTGCAATGCACAAAACAGGGTGACGTGTCCTATGATGATTGCAAAGACACGTCCCGTGTGTGCATAGGGAAATAGAAACGTACTTGACTCCAATTGTCATAATGTGTCTCAACCTCACCTCTCGGAATTGATTGAGGAGAAACACTAGTCACACTCAGCCCACTCTCTGTCTTACGCTTTGTTGGAGAATACAGAGGGCAACCCATTCCTGAAACCCATTGATGTAATCCTTATATTCACTTGTGCCGAATTGTTGTATGCCTTGTGCGCATTTGATGGTGCAACCGTGCATCCCACCGTGTGCCGGCATATGGTGCGAGAGGCCAGGGAACCTTATAGTGCAGTGCACAAGAACAGATCGTGCTTTGTGCATTGAGAGGCCCAACCCGTGCGTGCAACACTCCATTCACACATCGCACCTCTCAATTGAATTGAAGGGAAAGGACTGGTCACTCACCCCACCCTCTGTCTCACGCTCACTGATAGATACAGAGGGCAGACCATATGCACATTCCCATCCTGTTAGGATGAAAACTCACATCACTTAGGGGGTTGTCGATGAAGATTGCTTCATCTGTTGATGAAGAGGCATACCTAGGGAGGTAGCCAACAAATCGGAACTTGATTTTATCCGTAGAGCACGTCGTCTTTGGAAAAGGTAGTCTATTTTAGGGAATTAGTCCTTCGAATGAGACTGCTGATCTAGCGCACCAAGGGAGGTGGCTCTAGAAAGTTGCATCTAAAAAGGTTCGGCTAGTGATTCAACTGTTCTGAACTATGGGGTGTTGCCACATTTTCCACAGCCAGCTTCCCATCCAAGGGTGTTTACCACCTTATCTTGGAACAAGGCCTGCTATGACAGGGAATTGCTTCCGTTTCTCCCATAGCAGTTTGTTTGTTTTTTCTCTTCTTCTTCTTTTTTGTTTTTATTTTTTATTTTTTATTTTAATAAAGAGAATAGTAGAAATACCATGTAACAGGATCAACCTCATCACCACTGCTGGATCAAACGAGAGGAGAACAGAGTAAGGATGGGAGGTGTCTAGGAGGGGCTAGCAAAACAAGACCGCTTGATGAGGAAGATCATAAGGGCTATCAGGACCACGAAGAGAAGAACAATGCGACGCCCAAAAGGGAAAGGGTGGGTCGACTGTGATTGTCAAGATCCCTAGGGAGGAAAGTACTTCTTCAGGCGATAGCCATTGATCATAAAGGGATCATCAAAGGCATCAATGGCCTGTACTTGAACAGAGCCATTAGGATTGATATCAAGTACCTTATAGGGACCCATCCAACGCTGTTGAAGCTTGCCAGGAAACTTTTCAAATTGCAAATCATAGGCCAAGACAAGATCACCTTCTTTGAACTCCTTGTGCTTGATGAAGCTATCATGATAGGCCTTGCGTCGCACTTGAGTGGTTTCCATACACTGCAGGGCCATCCACCGAATCTCATCCAAACATTCCAAATGGAGCAAGCGGCACTGGAGGTACTCATCATCTCCGAGGCGTTCTTTAACTGCCACTCACAAAGAGGGCAATTCTAGCTCAACAGGGAAGACGGCTTCTGTGCCATACACCAATTGGAAAGGAGTTTGTCTTGTAACTGCCTTATAAGAGGTTATGTATGCCCAGAGGGCCTGTGTAAGTCGATCACCCCAATCACGACGATGTACAGCAATCATCCTTGTTAGGATCGAGCAAAGGATGCGATTGGTGACTTCAACTTGGCTGTTAGCTCTGGGGTAATAGGGGGTGAACTTGTGATGGTGGATCTTATACAGTTCTGTCAACTCTTCCATGATCTTGTTAAGGAAATGAGTACCTCGGTCACTTACACGCTCTAGGGGACTACCAAAACGGGTGATGATATTCTCGTACATGAACAGGGTACATTGTTACCATTGTCCCACTTTAGAGCTTTAGCTTCACACCACTTTGTAACATAATCCATACATACCAAGATGTATCTATTCTGCTTCCGTCTGGTGGGTGGATCAATGGGATCCACGAAATCGATCCCCCACTTCTCGAATGACTTTAGGGAAAGGATAGGTTGCAATGGCATGGCACTTATTTTGGTAGGTTTCCCCATTCTCTATGACAAGCATCGGATCTCTTGTAGTAGTCATATGCATCCTTATGGAGGGTCGGCCACTAGTATCCTGCAAGCAAAGCTTTTCTGGTTGTCGCTTCTCCTGCAAAGTGTCCACTACATGGCTCATCATGACAAGCCTTAAGGAATAATCCTGATCTCGTCTACTACAACACATCTTCGCAACACTTCATCTTTTCCTTTCTTGTACAGTGCACCAGCTAGCAAGGTGTAGGGGGCTGATTCCAACAGAAGCTTCTTCTTCTCACGGCTCGAGATGCCAGGGGGATACTAGAACTCAATAGTATCCCCCTGGCATCTCAATAGCTTCTTCTTCTCAACTAGAAACAAGGAAGCATTAGGAAGGTCTGGATCATCATGTTCCTCTTCTGCAGGCAGTTTGAGGGATTCGTGGATAGATGATCGGCTAGGACATGGGAATAGCTAGGCTTAGTGACCACTTCAAAATTGAACTCTTGGAACAGGAGCAACCATCTAATCATTCATCCTTTGACATCTTCTTTGTTCATCAGGAAGGACAAGGCTTCACGGTCCACGTAGAACTTGAAATGCATTGACAGTAGATAGTGTTGAAACTTCTCGAGTGCAAACACCATTGCTAAGCACTCAAGCTCTGTCACTGTGTAGTTCCACTCTCGGTCAATTACTTTTCGACTTGCATAATAGATTGGTTGATCTAATTTAGAGGGGCCCTTTTGACATAAGACAGCACCTAGCCCTTCCAATAATGCATTTGTGTGTATATGGAACTCCTTCGTCTAGTCAAGAGGCTACAAGATAGGTGCTTTGATGAGGCACTGTTTCACGGTATTGAAGGCTTCTTCGCAGTCATTAGTCCAAAGACAATCAGCATCTTTCCTTAGGAGCTTGTACAGAGGGGCTGCCTTGGTTGCAAAATGTGCAATAAATCTTTTGTAGTAGCCCACATGGCTAAGAAACCCTCTCAATTGCTTGAGGTTTGTTGGTGCTATCAAGGCGGCAATCTTCTCAATCTTTGCCGAGGTCTATTATGATCCCTTGTGTAGAGACAATATGGCCCAGAAGAACTCCTGATGAGATGCCAAATACACATTTGTCGAGGTTGAGAGAGATCCCATACTCTCGGCATCTGTCAAAACATTGTTCTAGGTGTCCCCGATCCTCACGGATTAGGCTATAGACATAGAAGTCATCGAGATACATCTCAATGAAATCATGTAGATGGTTCTGGAAGGCAGCCATCATTACTCGTTGGAAGGTAGCAGGAGCATTACAGAGCCCAAACGGCATCACTCTATAAGCATAGGTTCCCCATTCTGTGGTGAAGGTTGTTTTGGATTGGTCATCTTCTGCAGTTTGGACTTAGTTGTATCCACTGAATCCATCCAAGAGGGAATAGAGCTCATGGCCTACCACTATGTCCAATAGTTGGTCTGTGAAAGGGATAGGAAAATGATCCTTCTTCATCTTGGAGTTCAACTTTCGAAAGTCCACACATATTCGAAGTTTCACATTCTTCTTGGGCATGACCACAATGGGCGAAACCCATTCACTATTAGCCATGGGATAAATGAACTCAGCTTCTAGAAGCTTCAATAATTCGGCCTTCACTAGGGCAGAATAATTGGGATTCATATGCATTTGTCTCTGCCTCACCGGTTTGGCATCAGGCTCTATATTGATGTGATGTTGCCATACTGTGGGATCAATCCCCTTTAGATCTTTATACGACCAAGCAAACACGTCTAAGTTCTCATTCAGTAGGTCTCGCAGAACCACTAGTTCTTCTTCTGGAAGATTTAGACCCACTTTCAAGTGATACCTTTCACCTTCCACTTCATGGATAAAAGTCCCACAGATTGCTTCTGGATAGAGGTCTGACTCCTTCAAGGGAGTAGTTTCATCGTCTGATGTTCCACTAGAACCAGTGTCCTTCTTCTGAACAGAGGACTCATTTGTTTGTTGGGATTGTTGAAAGGGTATCAGAGCTTTGTTTGCTTCTGTGTGAGTGGTGATTTTTAGGGATTCATCATCAAAGGATGCATCCAAGAATGTCACATTGCACGGACCTTCTATAAGCCGTGGCTCTGATGGCTCTGGCTTCTGTTGACAAGGGGCATCATCATCATCTTTTCTCCAGAATGAATGGTCAAGGCAACAGGAGCCACTAGTGAACTTAATTTTTATATTTTTGATCCATTGCTTATGCAATTCTACATACTTTGTGGTCCATTGGTCAACCCAAATGGAACCATGGTCATTCCATCCAACACCCCGAGATCCTTGGCCTTTGAGGTCTCTGTAGGGACATCAACAAGATCGTCTACTATCAAAGGATCTTCTTCAACTGCACTTTGATAACTTGCTTCTTTTTCTTCCTCATCATTTTCATCCTCTTCCTCTGAAGGCTCTGTCTCTGCTTCTGTAAAGACTCTGTAGGAGAAGAACAAGTCCGTCGTCTCTGTGTCTGCTTCTGCTTCTGCCTCTGCCTCGGGCCCTGTCTCTGCTTCTGTCTTTGCTTCTAATTCGGTCTCTGACTCTATGACTACCATATAACAGGGAGAACAGTACATCCATACTTCTATTTCGCTGTCAGAGGTGATTTTAGAAGTCAATTCGGGTTAAGGCAGGATGTATTCTCCCATGGACAAACACTTTGCTTCTCTCGGTAGTTGGCTTACAATGCCCACTGTTAGGGACTGTGCCTTTGTTTTCTTGGGAAAGATCTGTTTGACAACCTCTTTGTCTCCTGATGTACTATCTGTTACTTCATTGGAGGAGTCTGTTATGACTTCGATGGATGTGGATCCATTGCCTTTTTGTGATCCATACAATTTCAACACCACTTTATTGGGTCCTCTGCCTAGGGTTAGGGTTCCTTTGAACCAGTCCGTCCTTGCTCTTGGTTCAAAAAGCCAAGGTCTTCCCAATAATAAAGGGTATGAGGTCTCGTAGGAATTTGGTTTGACCACCAAATATATCAGCCAATAGTCTCTTCCTACAAGGGTTGTTTTTACGTATGGGATGCCCAACGGTTTGATTCTACTTTAGTCTACCAATCTGATAAGCCACTGTGTAGGTTGAATTCCTTGCAAGCCTAGATCCTTCATTGTCACATCTGTCATTATGTTTACTGAGGAGCCTCCATCAATCAATGCATTTGAAATAAAGCATTCTTCTATCCATACACTAATCTCTAGGGTTCTAGAATCTAGGAAGGCGTTAGCCATATCCACTTCCTTCACAGGTTCTGAGGCTCTGTTGGACTTTGTTGTTGTTGGGGGAGTAATCCTTAGGCCGCATCTTCTTGTCAAGATGCTTTTGAATCTTTTTCGGCAACTGGGAGATAGCACCAGCAATTGTCAGAATGTTAGGTTTGGTTTAAAGGTGTCTAGGTCTTTGACCAAATCATACTCTTTAATAGGATCCATAGGCTTTTCCAATCGACTAGGAAATGGAGCCACACTCACTTTTATCTTCCCTTTTTCTTCTAGGAGCGGCAACATATGTACTTCTTCTTCATGAGGTGGGACTTCCACATTCTCTATTTCTTGGACCTCTGGTCCTGTCTCTGCTTTTGTCTCTGTAGCTTTCTATGGCTCTGTAGTACTCTGTACTTCCTTACTCTGGATTGCATTGTTCTACTTTTTCCGAGGGAGGTTGAATTTCACAGTCTTGGCAGAAGGAGTATACTGTTTTGGAGCTACGGATTCTCCTTTCTTTGCACGTATTATTGTGGCCACTTCCAATTCTACCAAATTGGAAGCAGCTTCTTGGGTCTTCTATTGGGTATCAGAAGTAGATTTCACAGGGGATGGACTTGGACAATCTTTTGCAGTATGGCCTTCTCCTTTGCATCGACTGCATATGGGCTTGTAATCCACAGGTCTTCTAGGGTTTGGACAATTCGGCGAGATATGACCCTTTTCTCCACATCTGTAACATTCCACCTCTGATCTCTGACCACCACCGCCAGTAGACTATCATCCTCTGTAACTTTGAGAGGGAAACCTCCTTGGACCAAAATTAGGACCAAACTCCCTAGGCTTTGGTCTAATGTCTTGCGTTGTCATTTTGAATTCTAGCAAGTTGAATGTTGCGTTTTCATCTTTCTGTATTCGTTCGTGCATCTCTTTCAAAGAGCAGATATCCTTTGTATGGTTCTTCCTCAAACATTATGAACAGAAGGCTCCAGGAATGGTTGGTTTTTGGGTACATTCAGTGGCTAAATATCTCGCTTGATGGCACTTTTTGCACCATGTATTTGAACGCATCACATCTCTCCCACCTCCCATAGGAGTGGATATATTGGTGGTATTCACCTTTAGCATTTGTAGCTACTCTGTAATCACATCCATAAGCTAGTAGTCCTTTAGATTTTCACCTCCTGAAGTACTTATAATAGGATTTTGAGAAGCTTCTATAATTATTGCATACACTGGTTGGGTTGATCCAGGAGATCCTCTGTTTTGGTTCTGATTCAAAGCTCTTGTTGAGACTTAGGGCTGTTGATTCCAGTGGGTAGGATTCCATTGTTGTTGATTCACCATTGGAAGAACTGTTTGAGGCCACTATTGTTGTGGTTGAACCATCATTTGAGGCATTGTCATTTGCGGCCACTGTGGATTAGGTGCATTGTACTGCGACATTGTTTGCATCTAGGGATAGGGGTAGGGAATTGTCCCTGGAACTGCATTTGGTGGGTATTCCATGCCTGGCATGGGAGGAGATAAGACTCCTCTTCCTGGGGTCATTGACAGCCTTGCTTCAACTTCATCATACAGTCTTGCACCTTCCACAGCAGCTTGCAAGTTGATTGGTCTTCTCAATTCTACAAACTTGCAAACTTCTGGTTGTAGGTCTCTGAGGAACACTCCTTTCTAGATGCCTTCATCCAAATGATGATTGGCCCATCTCTTCAAGATGGATTCCATTCGCGAGACATAAGCTTCTACTCTTTCTCTAGAGGACTCACTAATTCATGAACTCCTCTCACATCCTCTCTTCAAAACCTTCACGCCTGAATTTAATGAGGAAGACCAACTTCAAGTTGTCTCATGTGCCAAAAGTTTTTGCTGCTTGTCTCTTATACCATTGAAACGTCGCACCCTTGAAAGTGGCGGGGAAGATTGCTAACCAATGCTCGAGGGTTCTAGCATTGTTAGCTACACATGCTACCATAAACTTTGCTACATGAAGATCGGGGTCTTCATTGTACTCTCCCTTTAAAATTGGCAATGGGACTACATTTGATGGCCTGTCATCAATATTTCCAAGACGAATCTGACTAGGAAGGAGACCTTGAGTTGCCATGGGGACTTCTATAAAGAGTGCTTTTATGGCATCAAAGGAAGCTTCTGCTGTGCAAGCTCGTTCTTGGCCTTGATTTTTGCTTTCTCTCTTCTCACGTACCTTTGGACTTGTTCTAGTGCTTGCCTCTTGATTGCGTCATTCATCAGAGGGTTAGGTCCAACTAGTTGGTTTGTCCTCAACAAAATAGAATCAGAGGGGGCTTCATTCTCTGGGGGACTCCCTGGCCAACATCTCTTCTACTTCTTTCTTTTCAACATCTCTAAATTCTACTTTCATGCCACTACAGAGGGGGATATATTTTGTTCTGAAGGTATCAAAACTCATTCTTCTGAGGATCACTATTGTGCCATCATCATAATAATGCCAACTTCTGATGGTTTCAATAGTGTAAGTTGTGAATAATACTCTATCCACCAACTTCTAGTGGGTTGCTAATTGGACAAACAGAAGATTTTCAGTCCACCAGGCATCCCACGTGTCCTGCTGTTGAGCATCCACGAACAAATTCCAAGTCTTTTCTTTCTTGTTTTCGTGAACCTCCAATGACCACGACTCCTGAAGCTTCTTCACGATCTCCCACTTAATGATGTTTGGAAAGTTCTCAATGAATGCCAAATCTTCCATGGATGGTCATTCTCTCTGTTTCTGCTCTTCAGTTTGTTCCCATATTACCACCGAGATGCACATCTTTGTTGCTTCAACAAGAAGAGGAAATAATCCACCACATAGAGCTTTGGTAATATGTTTCTGCCATTGTGGGATGAACTTGTTGTAGAAAGTGGCTTTGGCAATAAGAATCTCTAACTCTTCAGTGGAAGAAGAAACTTTGCAAGCATCCATTGAATTTTCCACTTCTTGGTAATGCCATTTCCTTCATTTTCAGCCTCTTCTAATGCTTGTTGATGGCAAGTTTCACCGGCTGCACACCAAAAACATGGAGCCCCAAGAGGAACACCAAGGAAAAGGGGTTTCTACTGCAAGAAAATCTATATTGTAACATCAACAAGCTTTTATTTCATTCTTTAGAGAACCACAACAAGGAAAAGAACAAATCTTCACGCAGCATCATAGTAAATATCTCCCACGGATTTGATAGAATCAATCATAATCTTCAACATCTTCATAGAATCCATCAATAGAACAAGAAACAAAAAATAATAAACCATTTTTGAATGGAAGCAATCACATAGTATCCACCTTCATTGTCTCCATAGTTCTCTCTCTCAATCTCTCATAAAAGATATATTGTTTTGATAGAATTGACTATCTCTGACCCTCTCTTTCTCTCTCAATCAACAGTACATCATCTCCTCACTATAATAATCAATAATCACTCTCAATAATCCTTCTTAGGTCATGGATGCACCTCCCAAGAGGTATGTCTATATCGAAGAGGCACCAGAGCATCTACAGTAACCCTTCATATCTCACTTCTTTCTCCGTCACTCCAGTCTTCTTTTCAGTCCCGGCAGCTACTTCTTCCATTTGTTTTAGCTATTTTGAACTTAGATTCATCCTTTCCAAAAGTTAGAAAACTTTTCAGAGGTACAACCTCATATCATAGAACACTTACAGAAGATCTACAGAGGATTTACCTAACAGAGCAGAACAGAACAGAGGCTCTACAAAAGGTCTACATAGGGTTAACAGAAGGTCATCAGAGAACATCAGAACCTCGTAACTCATACTAAAACCATTCCAAACTATCAAAAACTATTCAATAAGCTTTCAAAATACCTCAACCTTCATCAATCATCAATCGATGCTTCATAAAGAAGAAAATCAGAACAAAACAGAAGCTAAACAGAAGGTATCTGAACCTATCAGAACATCACAAAGCCTCATATTTCTACTGAGAATCATCATGAGCTTCCAAAACATAATCAATATCATCCAAAACACTCTCAAACACTTCCAAAACAACCAATCATCACTAAAAATCAATCAAAAATTGACCATTCAGGCCTCAAAAACAAATAAAATCAACCAAAAAATCTAGTCATTTCAGCATTCAACAGAATGATTAGAGCTCATTTTTGGATCAGCTTTACTTACAAGTCTATTGTTGTACATTCAGGACAGTTTCCTGAATTGCAGGACAACCACTTGTATTATTAGGAATTTCAGGACTACACTCCTGAATTACAGGACAGGCACCTGTATTGTCAGGAATTTCAAGACTGCACTCCTGAATTGCAAGATAGCCACATATATTGTCAGGAATTTTACTGCACTCTTGAATTGTAAGACAGCCACTTATATTGTGAGGAATTTCAAGATTGCACTCTATTTTTTTCAAGAAATTGGTATGTTTACTGTCATTGAATGCTTTTGAGGCATTTTGGGCAATGAACTAATGTATGTTCTTGTTGTACATACTTGGGGATATTCCTAACATACTACTGAGTGGATTTTGGAGCTTTTATCACTTGGCATTAGCTGTCATTTACTGTCATACAATTATTTGGCTGTGAATCATGGCTACTAGCAGTGACAATCATCTTATGCATATCAAGAAGCTTGAAGGAGCAAACAACTTTGCAGTTTGGCAAAAGCAATGCTATAATATATTGTTGCAGAAGAAGCAAGAAAAGCCAATTAAAGTAAAGGGAACAAAACCGACTGATGTAGAGCAAGATGACTGGGATGAGCTAAATGAGCTTGTGCACTCGACCATTGAGCTATCGATTTTTTATGCCTTGTTGTTTAACATTGAAGGGTTGGATTCTGCTTATGACATTTGGAAGCAACTGGAAGATTTGTATGCTTAGAAGAGTGCTGCAAGAAAAGTTTACTGGCTGAAGAAACTCATGGATTTGCATATGAAAGAGGGTACTGCAATGTCTACTCACCTTGGTGATTTTAACTCTATTTTCAGGTAGCTTGCTGCTTTGAAGTTCAATATTGATTATGAGTTCAAAGCTACGTTCTTGCTTTGCACTCTGCCAGAGAGCTGAGATACCTTCAAGACTGCTATGAGCAATTCTAATGATATGCTTTTGTATGTTGATGTTGTAGAGAGTGCTCTACTCATGGAAGAAATGAATCGGTAGAACAATGCATCCAGTAAGTCTTCCAGTGCTTTGCACACTAGAGGCAGATCGCAGAAGAAAGGCAAATCTAATAGCAAGGGACACAGTAAATCATGTGGTAGGGATGTTGAATACCATCACTGTGGCAAGAAGGGTCACTTCAAACATGACTGCTATAAATGGAAGAAAGAGAAAGAGAAGGGCAAGAAGACAGATGACAGTAAGGAAGAGAAGAAAGAGAGTCATCCTGCTAAGATGAGTAGTGTAAAGATCGAAGAGCTAAATGTAGTCAGCCACCATGAGAGTGACAATGGGAATGATGTACTCTTTGTCTCTTCATGTTTTAGTACACATGCTTTGATAGCCGATATGGATGATGACATGCACACTTGGATTTTGGATTCAAGTGCCTCTTTTCATGTCACCCCTCATCATGAGTGGTTTATAAACTATACAGGAGGTTGACATGGTGCTGTCCATCTTGGGGACAATTATGCATGTGACATTGTAGGCATTGGTAGCGTGCAATTGCAGTTTTAGCATGGATCTGTCTTCACTCTTCAAAATGTAAGGCATGTACCGCAACTCAAGAAGAGCTTGATTAGTATTGGACAGCTAGATGACGATGGTTTTCATGCCACCTTTGGTGATGGGAAATGGAAGATCTGTAAGGGATCCAAGGTTATTGCCAGAGGTTGCAAGAGTGATACTTTGTATCCACTTAATGTATTTAGTGTGTGTGACCATGTTGTTGCCGTGATCGAGCAGCCAAGTGTTTCCTTGTGGCATGGCCAGTTGAGACACATGAGTCAAACAAGAATGAAAGTACTTTCTCGTTTGTATTACTTGCCTTGTCTTTGTTATGTTGATTTTGGGCATTGTGATCATTGTGTTTATGGTAAGCATGCGTAGACATCTCATAAAAAGTCTCTTTCATTGAAATCTTTGCCTCTAGAGTTAGTACATTTTGATGTATGTCAGATGCCATGATTATCTCTAGGAGGAAAGAAATACTTTGTCACATTTATCGATGATGGTACTCAGAAGGTATGGGTTTACCCTATTCGTAGCAAGCACGAAGTGCTTGACAAGTTTCAAAAAATCTTGGCATTGATTGAGAATCAAACTGATAAGACACTTAAGTTTCTTCACTCTAACAATGGTGGGGAGTATGTGTCCAAAGCCTTTCAGGCATTCTGTGATAGCAAGGGGATAAAGAGGGAGCTCGCTGCCCCTCATAATCCACCCCAAAATGGGGTTGCTCAGCGCATGAATCAGACCATACAGGATAAGGTCCCGCGTGATGCTGTCTCATGTTGCATTACCCCATGGCTTTTGGGTAGAGGCTATTATGATAGCCATTCATCTGATAAATAGGTCACCGAACAGGTCTTTGGGGGGGGGGGGGAGAGTCCCTCAGGAAGAGTGGTTGAGCAAGCCACCTTCTTATGCTCATTTGCGAGTGTTTGGCTGCAAGGCTTTTGTGCACATACGGAAAGAAGAACGCAACAAACTGGAACCAAAGTCCTGTAAATGCATATTCCTAGGATACGATGATGAGGATAAGATGGGATATAGACTTTGGGATCTTGAGAAAAGAAAGATAGTACACAGCAATGATGTCAACTTCCATGAAGATCGCATGCATAAGTAGCCCAAGAAGACTGAAGAAGTCAAGAGAGTTGTTTTCAAGGAGGATATACCTTTTAAACAATCATTTGTGCCTAGTGGACAGCAGCGTATACCTACTGTAAATACTCTTGAAAATGTAGGAAATGGTACTGGAAATGACCGGCAAGGTATTGCCCATGATACACCACAGTTTCAGCTTGAAAACATGCAATTAGGACAGCCTGAACTGTCAGGACAACATGCTGGAATTTCAGGACAGCAACCTGTATATGCAGAATTACAGGCATGTATTTCAGGACAGCAACCTTTAAATGCAGATTTGCAGGCCCAATAGGCAGCAAATGCTGAGTCTTCACTCCGTAGGTCGACTCAACCATCGAGACCACCTAACAAGTTTTTTCTTGGTGTGCAATATATTGCAGATTATGTCATGTTAACGGATTGTGGTGAGTTGCCATGATTCAAGGAAGCAATGACTAGACCGAATAGCAAGAAGTGGTTCAAGGCCATGCTGTCAGAAATGGAATTACTTGATAAGAATGGTACTTGGGACTTGGTGTACTACCTAAAGTATAGAAGACTCTTCCATGCAAGTGGGTTTACAAGATGAAGGTCACTTTTGGTTCTTCACCAAAGTACAAAACAAGGTTGGTTGCAAAGGGGTACACACATAAACATGGAATTGACTTTGATGAGATCTTCTCTCTTGTAGTTAAGATGACTACCTTGAGAACCATTTTGGGCTTGGTTGCAATTGAGGATATGGAGCTCATACAGATGGATGTAAAGACTGCATTTTTACATGGTGATCTGCATGAGGACATATATATGTAGCAGCCTAAGGGTTTTGTTGCTAAAGGCAAAGAGAAGATGGTATGTAAACTAAAATGAAGCTTGTATGGGATGAAACAGGCATCGCGGGAATGGTATCATAAGTTTGATACTTTCATGCAGTCTCAAGGCTTTTATAGAAGTCAAGTTGATCACTACTTGTACACCAAGAAGGCAACATATGGCAGCCTGATTATCTTGGTTTTGTATGTTGATGACATGCTGATTGCTGGCAAGGATACTCATGCCTTGGATTCATTGAAGCAAAGTCTTCATGGTAGCTTTGACATGAAGGATCTTGGTGATGCTAATCACATTCTTGGGATGCAGATACTCAAGATAGATCAAAGGGGTTACTCTATCTATCTTAGCTAGAGTATGTATCCAAGATTTTACAGCGTTTCAATATGGAGGGGGGGAAAGAAATCAGAGTTCCATTGCCTCTATGTGTGAAACTCAGTGCAGAGGATAGCCCTACATCTGATGATGAGAAGGCTGAAATGTCCAAGATTCCATATGCTTCATCCATTGCAGTTTGATGTATGCTATGGTTGTTATATATCTTGACATTGCCTTTGCAGTGGGAGTGGTTTAGCAGATACATGGCAAACCCTAGCAAGAAGCATTGGAAAGTAGTGAAAGGTATTATGAGATACTTGAAGGGCACAAAGGATTTGTGCATCTGCTTTGCTAAGTAGAAGGCATTTTTCATTGGCTTTACGGATGCAGACTATGCTAGACATGTGGACTACAATAAGTCCACTACAAGGTATGTGTTTAACTTCATAGGGGGATCTGTCTCTTGGATATCCAGGCTGTAGAAGTGTGTTGCACTGTCTACTATGGAGGCAGAGTATGTGGCTGCCCTAAGGCATGCAAAGAGGCCTTATGGTTGTCACATTTGGTTGCTAAGCTTGGGATTACTAAGGTTCCTGTCCTCCACTGTGATAGTCAGAGTGCTATCATGTTAGCACATGACCCTGTCTTTCATGCAAAGACAAAACACACACAGGTGAAGTATCATTTCATCAGAGAGGTACTTGACAACAAGAGCATTGAGCTGGTCAAGGTGCACACTAATGATAACCCTACATGCCTTCTCACGAAGTGTCTTCCGGTAGAGAGGTTTGCCCATTGTTAACAGATGATGGGTATTGGATAGGTATCATCTCTTCAGCTTTGTACATACTTAGACTTAGCTTATTCTTTTCCTCTACCTTTGGGCACATTGCCTTTAGGGTAAGGTTGTTGGGATAAAGGGCAATGCCCGTGTCTGCCCGTAAGGGCTAGGCTGTACATAGTACATATACCTATCTAAAACATTATTGAGGTACACTCTTCAGTAGCACAAATCATGTGTCTCTATCTCTTCTCTCTCTCTCAACCTGCATCTCTACACAGAAGCTCCATTGTAGCTACCTCAACAGCAAAGTCATGCATCATAGATGTATTAGTTCAACAGCTTATAGACCTTCACATGAAGGAATGGACTAGTGTGTCCATGCATTTGAATGAATTTCATTTGATTTTTAGCTAGTTGACTTTGCAGGCCATTGAGTTCCAGGATAATCTGCCTCTCTTGTTCTTGCTTGTGACACTTCCCAAGTCATGGGACACTTTTCATACAGTTATGTATCCTAATATGCCTAAGGATGGCTTGAAACTCCAGGATGTTAAGGGTTCTCTACTCACAAAGAAGATAAATAGAAAGAATGTATATGCTTCCCATACTTCTCATGCATTGACTATTAGGGGGAAAACATGATGGTAAGAGCAGTAATGACTAGGGTGGTAGAGACTCACAGAGGTCTCACTCTCGCGAGCAGTCTCGTAGTAAGTCGCGTGGTCATAAGTCACGTCTAACATGTCAATACTATGGGAAGCAAGGTCACATTCGACCATAGTGCCATAAGATGAGCAATGATAAGTGCAAAGAGAAATGTAAGGGCAAAGTGCCATAAGATGAGCGATGATAAGTGCAAAGAGAAAGGTAAGGGCAAAGTGCAAGAAAAGTCTAATGATCATAACAGTGTCACTAGTAAGTTTAGTGCAAGGGTTTAAGAGACATATGTGGTGTAGCCAAAGTCAGATGATGAGTACATCTTGGCAACTTCCTCTCTTGATGCTTCTCAGTTAACCAATGCTTTGTCTACATATTCTCAATGTTAGGCTGATTTATGGGCTTCCTTTCCCCGCATAAGGATTGGTCTCAGTCCTATCATAGCATTACATGTTTTGTATGATGAGAAAATGACTTGGCATTAGATATTCTTGGTATTGGGGATGTAAGACTGCAGTTTCACTCATGTAACTCTTTTACTCTGCATAATGTACGTCTTGTACCAGTTTTGACCAAAAGCTTTCTATATGCTCTTGCCAGTTGGATGATGCAGGCTAGTATGTATCCTTTGGTGATTCCGCATGGAAGATTACTCATGGGAATCTTGTCTTTGCTCGAGGTGCCAAGATTGGCAGCCTCTATTCTTTAATTGTGTTTGGATCTCTTGACCATGTTTTGGTTGTGGCTGACATACCTTATGTATCTTTATGGCATTGTCACCTTGGGTACATGTCCTTAAAGGGAATACAAATGCTTACTCATTTTCATTATCTTCTGCCTCTTGAATACAATTTTCTTGATTCTTGTTGTCTTTATGGAAGGTAGACACGCAATTCTCATAAGAAGTATGGCATTCTGCACATGGGTGAGCCTCTAGCTCTTGTGTATTCTAATGTATGTGATCCCATGCCTTGTCATTCATTGGGTGGCACAAAGTACTTTGTTAGGTTCATTGATTATTATTTGCATAAGGTCTGGGCATATCATATTAAGAAGAAATTGGATATCTTATCTACCTTTCAATGTTGGTTTGCTCTTCTTGAGAATAAGTCTGGGCATAGGCTGAAATGCCTAATGTCTAACAATGGGAGTGAGTATGTTTCTAAAGAATTTGAGAAGTTTTGTGATGAGAGGGGTATTAAATGTCAGTTGACCTCCTCCCATACACCCCATGCCATAATGGTGTTGTCAAGTGCATGAACAAGACTATTCAAGAAAGAGTCCACAATATGCTTAGTTAATAGGTAGGCTTACTGCAACATTTTTGGGCTAAGGTATTTACTACTACCATAAATTTAATAAATAAATCCCCATGCATTATTATTGATTGCCAGTCTGTAGAGGAGGTATGGTTTGGAAAACCTCCCTTATATACACACCCTAGAGTTTTTGGATGTAAGGGTTTCTACCATGTACCCAAGGACAAATGCAATAATTTGCATCCTAAGTTAGTGAATTGCATCTTTCTTGGTTATGGAGATACATGTGAGATGAGCTATTGCCAATGGGATCCACAAGCTCAAAACATCATCCTAGCCATGATGTTATCTTCCCTGAGGAGAAGATGCATACGTTGTCTAAGTACATAATCGAGATACATATGGTGATCTTTTAGGAGGAGTCTCATGTTACCATACAGCCAGCTAGATAGCATATAGCCGATGTTCCAATGGCCCATGATCATGATATTTGATAGGATGTGCATGTCCCATAGCCTGTTTTGAGATGATCTACTAGAGATAGATGTCAACCTAATCAATTTGCGCCCTCCATGGACTATGTTATGGTGAGAGATTCTAGTGAGTCCCTTATTTATAAGGAGGCCATACGTAGAGGTGATAGTCACTCTTGGAAGAGGGTTGTGCAGTCTAAGTTTGATTCACTGTAGAAAAACTATACATGGGATTTGGTTCATTTGCCAAGTGAAAAATGTGCATTACCATGCAAGTGGGTGTACAAGTTGAAGAGTACCCCTAGACACCCTAAGCCAGCATATAAGGTTAGACCGGTTGTTAAGGATTTTAAGTAAAAGCATGGTATTGACTTTGATGAAGTCTTTTCTCCTATAGTTAAGATGACTACCCTACACTTGGTTTTGGTTTTAGTTGCAAAGTTGGATCTAGACCTTTATTAGATGGATGTGAAAATGATTTTTCTACATGGGGACTTGCATGAGGATATCTATATGCAAAAGCCAAAGGGATTTATGCAGTGTAGCATCCCCCCCGTGCATAAGAATGCACCCCTTTTTTTTAATTTTTTTTACCTCTCTCTCTCTCCCCCTGCCGACAGCATGGCGGGGGGGGAGAGAGAGAGAGAGAGAGAGAGAGAGAGAGAGAGAGAGAGAGAGAGAGAGAGAGAGAGAGAGAGAGAGAGAGAGAGAGAGAGAGAGAGAGAGGGAGGGAGTAGAGTGGGAGAGGGGGCCATGCACCCCCCCTAGGTGGAGGGGTGGTAGCCGTTAAACATCCGTCCCCCCCCCATAAACCACCCCCTCCCCCACGATAAAAGGGGATTCCCCCCCTTCGTGGTTGCAGGCGCTGCCCCTGCCCCGTGATCTTCAGTGCCGCCCCCTGCTCCGCCAACGTGCCACCCCCTTACACTCCGCCAGGCTGCCAAACGTTGCCATACCCTCATCTCCATCATTTCGCCATCTTAACATGGGTGAGGAGGAGGAGATGTTGTCGACTGTCAGAAAGGAAGAAGCTAAAGAAGCTTCCTAGAAACTTCCACAAAGAGCCTTCTTAAGGGTGCTTCAATCGCGGAATCTCGTAAGGGACACAATTGTCTGTGAAGGGAGTTTCCTTGCTAGAAGGGAGGACTTCCAATTTGCAGAAAATTTCTGCACACCCTCCACCTGCCCGACTTATTCCCCAAGTCCTGATTGCGATTGCCCCAAAGCGCCACACAAGAGGAGCACACGCGGGAGTAAGAGGAGCACATGTAGGAGTCCCCACCCGAAGCGCAAGAATCGATAATACCCCTCCTGTGGAAGTTCATGTTCCATCAAATTCACCCTTTTCGTTTCTGCATGATATGGGTGCATTAACTATAAATTTTCATAGGGAAAACTTAATTGCATTATTTAGAACGCTTTATTTTAAAAAGATCATAGGAATGTTCGGAAAAGTTTTAAATTGCATGACCAAGTACTTATATTTCTCGCACCATCATGATGAAAGGTTGTTGCATTTTTAAATATATGGTTCAGGTGTTAAAAGATGCACTTATGCAATAAGGTCCTAGTTGCATCTCGCATATAGGTTAAATATAAATTGTGATGTTCTTGTGCATTGGAAGGGTTGCATTGGAGAGGAATAAAAGGGTTATATTTTCGACTGCATTCTATTTCGCGTGACTTGCATGGGAAAGGAAAAGATTATGTTTTTTCAATATCATTGTAACTGTACAGAGCATAACTTGCATGCATAAGCAACTTGCATGCATAAGTAAATGTATGAAAAGGAAAAGGGTTATATTTCATTTGATGAAAAGCATATAGGATGCAATACACATGTAATGATAGTTACATTCAATATGAAAGATAGGGTAAGTTAAGGTAAAATGTTGCTTAGTATTGCGCTTGCAGAGTTAATCCAGCGTTCTCATACTTAGATCGTCTTATGTTGCAATTAAGAGAGGGTACCAGGCCTTAGGACACGTATACTAGTAATATCGACAAACAAAGGGATGCAATTCCTCAGGATAGGCACTGCTACCTATCTCGAGCATCTAGTTTGCAAGGTCAGATGCTATTGCAACTAAATCATAAGATGCTACTACTACATCCTAGGCCAAGGGAGGCGAGATCTAATTACAAGCTAGATTCATTAAGAAGTCGAGTAGTCACCCTACTACAACTCTCTCTCTTGGGGACCGATTTGTCAAACTTAGGGAAATTGTGAATTGCCAAGAAGCAAATTGACCAAGTCGAGTAATCGCCCTACTACAACTCTCTCTCTTGGGGACTGATTTGTCAAACTTAGGGAAATTGTGAATTGCCAAGAAGCAAATTGACCAACCGAGGACGACGAGGTTGTCCAAGATCTATTTTACAAGGAGACCTAAGGTAAGGATACTTGGGGTCGGTAGGGTATAAACCCTAACCCAAAGGAAAAGGGTAAACAAGCAACCTGGCTTGCCAAGCCCTAGGAATCTCTCCAAGTCACGAACGATCCAGGATCGAATGCTGGGAGTATTTGGAAAAAAGAAATCACACCTTAGCAGTTGGTTGTACGAACGACCATAGAAATGATCACGATTGTACACTTAGGTACATTGTTTGGACTTCTTTGCTCAAGGAACTAATTCAAGGCCAAACTTAATAGCCTAGAGGGAGAGGGAGGTTCAGTTACCTCCGACTGCCTACTTGGCCCTATCCAAGGGGGTTGTTAGCAGCGCCGAGTACATGGACCGAACTCGCCGCAAGAGGTCTCTCTGTGGGGTGCTGCTTGGAGCGGGAGGATGCTTGGGTGCCAGGGGAGGCTCTGGCCATAAATTCCTTGCCTCCGGATCCCGCACAAGAGGTCGACGTGACTCGAGATGGGATCTCGAAGCACGTGTACTAGTCTACGGGTGAAACTTGGAGCAGCAATCCTGTTGATTGCTGGGATAGCATGATACTTGATATATTCCAAGACTATGATAAATAAAGGTCAAATATTTGGAAAAGGAACTTGCTTGACATTGTTTTATTGATGTCAATGCTTAAGTTACGTGAAGGAACTTGTGTTTAAATTGATTAATTAAGGAAGCTGCATTTGCATGTCAAACATAATGTGGTAGGTAATTAGATAACTAAGCAACCCGAGGAAAGTGCGGTGGACGCGACTTGGGATCCGTCCTACGGAAGGGTGGTTCCGGTTAGCTGGGAATTTTTCTCAAAAGACGTGATAACGAAACTGTGAAGACCTAGAGTCAATAGAGTTAGAATCCCGATTTATGTTGTTTTAGCGGAGCGGAATGGGACTATGCCTTATGGGTAGAGAGGTTGAGCTTCGCATCCCTCTCGTTTCCCATTCTCCATGAACCAAGTGTAGCATAAATCCGCTTCGACTCTGTTGTTCCTAAGCAAAGTGGTTCATATGGAGCTCGACGCTAGCTATTTCCTAGAGACTTGGGGCTGGTAGGAAAAAAAACCCTGACCTCAGGTCGGTCCTAAGTGGGAATGGCTGAATACTTCCGCTCGGGGCAAACTCGGGAAGACCTAGATCACAAACCCTGTGACATTCCTTGCGAGTGCTAGGTGGCTCTTTCTAGACTCTCTTCTCGATGGGCTACTAAAATGTGTCCCACAAGTGGACAAGCGGATACGTTACAGTTGGTATCATAGCAAACCAACGAGATCTAAAGATTATAAGGGAAATTAATGGAGGAAAATAAAGGGAATAAGGGGGTTAACAGGGGAGGGTGAGTAGAACAGAGCAGTGTTTTCTATTGAAAACATTTCTTTACTCACTTATGGATGCTGGGTTGCAGAGTCACGAAGCATGGAGCAAGTTCTTGGTGTTCCAGGTCTTGTTCATGACTGCAATGTATGCTTTGAATTATCATAAAAGGCTTGGCATGATGAATATTCTGGACTGCATCTATAATCCTTTGCCCCTGTATGCAGAGCGGAGATGGACGGGAGACTTAGGAATATACTACATAGTAGCCTGCTGACTCGCGTACCTTCAGACCAACTTGAAGAGAATCAAGTGGATGGAGGATTTAAAGATCGTGAGGCTGTTTATCTTTGTCGAAGCTTATGTAAACGCAACTTTGCATGTTAGCAGTCGGCAATTCAAGCAGAACAAGTATGTCTATGAAGAAGTGACCCAGGTGATCTCTGCTGACAGAATCAAAGTGTTAGGGCGCTATGAGAAGAACGGGTATCAAAGGAAGGGATACCTCAAGCTTTCTATAACTTACCATTTCCTGAAAATCCATGACCCCACTCCATATTATTATTCCATCCCTGTAGCCGATTGTAGCACAATCCTATTTTCCCCAAACTAATGTATCAATCAGCCTGTCCTACTTATTCAAAATAAATGTACTCAAAGGGATATGCCTTCATGAATAAATAAGACTTTTTACAATTGTCTATCTTGATCATAAATATTAACTAAGGTGTTAAGTGATTAAATCACTTAGCTAAAAAGCTATGCTAGTCATATTAACATAATATGGGAACGTATGATAAGATGTTAACATAAAGAATCTTATTGTTTAGACGCAACCCAAGCGCAGGTTCCAAATCTAACTCCTGCACTAAGTTCAGCTGTGGCTCAAGAGAAGAAATTCCTTCTCCAACAAATTAAGCCACCCGAGTTTAATGGCAAGGGAAGGACTATTCAAGCTGACGCCGAGATCTAGATTGAGTCCATGGAGGACTATTTTGAGGGAGCAAGAACTACACCTGCTAGCCAATCCATGCTCGCTAAACTTAAGCTAACAGGCAAAGCGAGACTTTGGTGGAAACAGTGGTGTAGAGACCAAGCGATCTCGAAGGAGATAGTCACTTGGGATAAGCTTAAGGAAGCTGTGCGAGGGAGGTATCTGCCACCTGCCTACCGCACACAAAAGATGAATGAATTCTATGACTTGAAGTAGCTAGGATTATCCCTTGAAGCATATTATTCGAAGTTCATTTCACTCCTAAAGTATGCACCCCCAATAGATATGACACAACAGGTGTCAAAATTCTGTATTGGGTTGAATCCACCCATAAACACTCGATTGGAATAAATGCGCCCAATGAACCTACAAGACGCACTCATTCGAGCTGCTTCAATAATAGAAGAGGTGCAGATCAAACCAAGGAATAGCAGGATTTGGCCTTACACAGATCAGAATAAGGGCATGTCTAAGGCTCAGACTAAGAGAGCACAGGGTCAGAATCAGGGCCAAAGAAAGAAAGCTAGGGTCAATGCTGTCAGCAACTTTGTTCCAACACAAAGCAATGATCGCAATCCACGTTGCTTCCATTGCAACAAGCCCGGACACTTCAAGAGGGAGTGTCCCAATCTTGGCAGAGGGCATCGCCAGGGGAAATTCCAAGGTCAAAATAGAGCCGCTCATGGCCAAGGAACCACCATTATGGCCAGAGGGAGAACCTCCAGTGTTTCGAACAAGGAGCTGGACAATGAAGAAGATCCATCCATGGATGCTGACATTGAGAGGGCAACGGTTCACGCCACTCTTCACAAGAAGGGTCCAAATCGCCAATTCTCGATGATTCAAACTCCATCATAATATCAAGGTAAAAGCTTCAAAACCTTGATTGACTGTGGCAGTACACATTCCTTCATCTCACCAATCTATGCAAAGAGATTAGGGATAGCCACAATAGATGCACCTACCTTGTGGAATTAGCAATGGTCATGAGGTCACTTGTACTAGGCAAACTGCTAAGGTAAAATTCCTATTGGGCGGGAAGCCACCTTCTGTGAGATTCAGGGTAATGAACCTAGGTGTCCACGAATGTTTACTCGGAATGGATTGGCTAACACCCAATGATGCCCACATCCACTGTAGGAAGGGCTAAGTCTCCTTCCGAAATTCTGAAGGGAAACTAGTCACGACTCAAGGTGAGGCTGGTAAGCCAAAAATACAGTTGGCAAAAGCAACACAGATAATAAAAATGTGTTCAAAAGGGTCTACCTATCTATCTGATTAAACTGAATAAGCTAGATTAGAATCAGGAATCTGGAGAAGAACCTTCATGGTTAAAGGAATACGCAGACGTATTCCCTGAAGATTTGACGGAACTTCCTCCCCAAAGGAAAGTCGACCACGAAATCAAACTTGTGCCAGGAGCTGCACCGGTTCGCAAAGAGGTCGTATAAGATGTCCATCCCGAAAGCTATCGAACTGAAAGAGCAACTCAAGCAACTGTTAGATCAAGGCTACATCTATCCTAGTAGTTCACCATGGGGAGCTCCAGTGTTGTTCCAAAAGAAGAAAGATGGAACGCTTCGCCTATGCATTGACTACAGAGGGTTGAATCAAGCAACCATCAAAAATAAATATCCCATTCTAAGAATAGATGAATTACTTGATCGCCTTCAAGGGGCAAAGATCTTCTCAAAGATAGATCTCAGATCTGGATATTATTAGATAAGGATCAAAGAAGAAGATATCCCGAAGACTGCATTCAGCACAAGGTATGGACACTTCAAATTCCTAATGATGTCATTCGGGCTGATGAATGCTCCTGCTACCTTCAACAGGTTAATGCAGGATATATTTAGGCCCTATCTTGATGACTTCGTACTCATCTTTTTTGACGATACCCTAGTCTATTCAAAACAGGGAAAAGACCATGAACCCCAGCTTCGCATTGTTCTTGAAACAATGAGAGCACACAAGCTTTATGCCAAGAGGAAGAAGTGCGCATTTTTCAAGCGACAGATTGAATATCTGGGATTCATTGTATCAGTAGAAGGAATTTCAGTAGATCCAGCTAAGGTCAGAGACATTCTAGAATGGCCAACACCAAAGAAATACGATGTTTTCTTGGGTTGACAAGGTGGTACAAAATCTTCGTCAAAGATTATGCTTTGATTGCAGCACCTCTGATTGATCTACTAAAGAAGCAAGTAGCAATTGTATAGTCACCTGCTGAAAGACCAGCTTTGACAAACTAAAGCAAAGCTTAGTATCAGCACCCATCCTGAAACTTCCTGATCTTAGTAAGGAGTTTGAAGTGGTAACTGATGCTAGCACACTTGCTTTAGGATGTGTACTTATGCAAGAAGGTCATCCATAGCATATTCTTCAAGAAAATTGAAGAGCCATGAAAGGAATTATGCTACCCACGACTTGGATCTGTTGGTTGTCATCCATGCTCTCAAACTTTGGAGACATTACTTGCTAGGTAACAAATTTTCCTTAGTAACAGACCACAAGAGTCTTAACTGGATTTTCACCCAGAATGAGCTCAATATGAGGCAACGTCAATGGACCGAAGTGCTGGAAGAATATGATTTTGAAATCAAATATAGGCTTGGAAAAGAGAATGTAGTTGCCGATGCACTCAGTCTCGCAAGGCATTTCTAAATTCTCTCATTTTGCAAGATCCATCAACAGCAAGGTCTCTAGCCACAAAGGTATCAATGCCAAACAACCCAATTCTTGAGCTAGCAAAAGAGGGAGCATATCATGACCCAGTCTATCAGAAAATGCTAAGGGAGATCCCCATCAAGGATCAAGACCCGAAACTAAAGATGAAGTATCAAGAATTCTCTATTAGTAGTGGACTTGTCTACTTTAGGACAAGGTTATGTATCCCCGCAAGCCAAACTCTCAAACATAAGATACTTTGGGAAGCCTATGACTCCCCTTTCTCAGGACATCCTGGTTATGCCAAGACCCTTAACACGGTCAGTAAGAGCTATTTTTGGGAAAGGCTCAAGGGAGACATACTCAAATATGTCATGGAATGTTTGTCTTGTCAACGCATTAAGGCAGAACATGTTAAAATGCGTGGAAAATTGCAACCACTTGACATTTCACTAATGAAATGGGAGTTCACTAGTATGGACTTTATTGTTGGCTTACCCCAAGTTTAGGGAGGATATAACTCTATTATGGTTGTAGTAGATATGCTCATCAAGGTCGCACATCTCATCCCTGTCAAGACGAACTATAAAGCCTCAGACATCGCAAGATTATTCATCAAGGAAATATTCAAACTTCATGGGTTACCCAAAAGAATCATTAGTGATCGTGACTCTCTTTTCACATCACGCTTCTAGAGGGCTATCTTTGAGGCTATTGGAACTCATCTCTGTTTCAGCACAGCTTACCATCCCCAATCTGATGGTCAAACAGAACGAGTCAATCAAGTCATTGAAGATATGCTTAGGGCATACTGTTGTCGCAAACCCAAAAGGTGGATTCAATACTTACCACTGGTTGAGTTTGCTTACAATGCTTCTTACCAACAGAGTATTTAGATGACCCCTTTTCAAGCATTGTATGGGCATGATTGTCATACCCCCTTGAACTTCTCGGATCCAACTTTGAGGGTAGAAGCTTCAAGACAGATGCCGGAAGACATGGATGATCAAATCAAATCAATAAGACAAGACATTCAAGCTGCCAAGGATAGACAGAAGGCTTACGCTGACTTAAAACGGCAAGACAGATCCATCGTCGAAGGTGATATGGTCTTCATCCGTGTACGCCCTAAAAAGATTTCACTGTCCTTGGGAGAGTACAAGAAGCTAAGTCCGAGGTATTGTGGACCTTATAAGATCATCAAGTGCCTAGGGCCTAATGCTTATAGACTACAGCTGCCCGTAACTCTAAAGATTCATAATGTATTCCACGTTAGCCTATTGAAAAAGTATCTACCTAACCTAAATCATGTACTTGACGATCAGCAAATTGTAATGCCTAGCCAAGGAGTCCTTGAGCTATGGCCTGATAGAATCCTAGATGTTAGGAAGAGGCATTTGAGATCAAGGACCTTGAGAGAATACCTCATCCAGTGGAAAGATTATCCCAAAGAGGATGCCACCTGGATGGATGAAAATACTCTCAACCGAAAATACCCCCAGATCTTCTCGAGATGAGGACATCTCGATTCCTCTAAGAGGGAGAGGATGTAGCATCCCCCCTGTGCATAAGAATGCCTCCCTTTTTTTAACAAAAATTAAAAAAAAATTACCTCTCTCTCTCTCTCTCCCCTGTCGACAGCATGGCGGGGAGAGAGAGAGAGAGACGGAGTAGAGTGGGAGAGGGGGAGGCATGCACCCCCCCAGTAGAGGGGTGGCGGCAGTTAAACAGCCATCTCCTCCCCCATAAACCACCCCCTCCCCACGATAAAAGGGGAGCCCCCCCTCGTGGTCGCAGTCGCTACCCCCTGCCCCGTGATCTTCATCGCCACCCCCTGCTCCGCCAACGTGCCACCCCTTGCTCCGCCAACACTCCGCCAAGCTGCCAAACGCTACCATTCCCTCATCTCCATCATTTCGCCATCTTAACGTGGGTGAGGAGGAGGAGATGATGTCGACTATCAGAAAGAAAGAAGCTAAAGAAGCTTCCTAGAAACTTCCACAAAGAGCCTTCTTAAGGGTGCTTCACCGCGGAATCGTGTAAGGGACACAATTCTTTGTGAAGGGAGTTTCCTTGCGGGAAGGGAGGACTTCCAACTTGCAGAAAATTTCCGCATACCCTTCACCTGCCCGACTTATTCCCAAGTCCTGATTGTGATGGCCCCAAAGCGCCACACAAGAGGAGCACACGCGGGAGTAAGAGGAGCAGATGTAGGAGTCCCCACCCAAAGCACAAGAATCAATAATACCCCTCCTGCGGAAGTTCACGTTCCATCAAATTCACCCTTTTTGTTTCCGCATGATATAGGCGCATTAAGTATAAATTTGCATAGGGAAAACTTGATTGCATTATTTAGAATGCTTTGTTTTAAAAAGATCATAGGAATGTTCGAAAAAGTTTTAAATTGCATGACAAGGTACTTATATTTCTCGCACCATCATGATGAAAGGTTGTTGCATTTTTAAATATATGGTTCAGGTGTTAAAAGATGCACTTATGCAATAAGGTCCTAATTGCAACTCGCATATAGGTTAAATATAAATTGCAATGTTCTTGTGCATTGGAAGGGTTGCATTGGATAATTTATGCTGGAAGGGATGAATTATGTTGTACACAATGCATTTGTGCAATAAAAAAATCCATTGTGATGACCATGAATAGGTTGATTCGTAGAAGGATGTTTAATTAAAGAATAGGTAGTTGCTATGGAGAGGAATAAAAGGGTTATATTTTTTACTGCATTCTATTTCATGTGACTTGCATTGGAAAGGAAAAGATTATGTTTTTTGCAATATCATTGTAACTGTACATAGCATAACCTACATGCATAAGTAAATGTATGAAAAGGAAAAGGGTTATATTTCTTTGATGAAAAGCATATAGGATGAAATACGCATGTAATGATAGTTACATTCAATATGAAAGATAGGGTAAGTTAAGTTAAAATGTTGCTTAGTATTGCGCTTGCAGAGTTAATCCAGTGTTCTCGTACCTAGATCGTCCTATGTTGCAAGTAAGAGAGGATATCAGGCCTTAGGACACGTATACTAATAATATCGACAGACTAAGGGATGTAATTCCTCAGGATAGGCACTACTACCTATCTCGAGCATCTAGTCTGCAAGGTTAGATGCTATTGCAACTAAATCATAAGATGCTACTACTACATCCTAGGCCAAGGGAGGCGAGATCTAATTACAAGCTAGATTCGTTAAGAAGTCGAGTAGTCACCCTACTACAACTCTCTCTCTTGGGGACTGATTTGTCAAACTTAGGGAAATTGTGAATTGCCAAGAAGCAAATTGACCAACTGAGGACGACAGGGTTGTCCAATATCTATTTTACAAGGAGACCTAAGGTAAGGATACTTGGGGTCGGTAGGGTATAAACCCTAACCCAAATGAAAAGGGTAAACAAGCAACCTGGCTTGCCAAGCCCTAGGAATCTCGCCAAGTCGCGAATGATCCAGGATCGAATGCTGGGAGTATTCAGGAAAAAGGAATCACACCTTAGCAGTTGGTTGTACGAACGACCACAGAAATGATCGCGATTGTACACTTAGGTACATTGTTTGGACTTCTTTGCTTAAGAAACTAATTCAAGGCCAAACACTTAATGCTTCATGTTAATAGCCTAGAGGGAGAGGCAGGTTCAGTTACCTCTGACTGCCTGCCTGGCCCTATCCAAGGGGGTTGTTAGCCGCACCAGGTACATAGACCGAACCCGCCATGAGAGGTCTCTCCATGGGTGTTACTTGGAGCGGAAGGATGCTTGGGTGCCATGGGAGGCTCTGGCCATAAATTCCTTGCCTCCGGATCCCACACAAGAGGCTGATGTGACTCAAGATGGGATCTCGAGACCCATGTACTAGTCTACAGGCGAAACTTGGAGCAGCAATCCTGTTGATTGCTAGGATAGCATGATACTTGATGTATTCCAAGACTATAATAAATAAAGGTCAAATATTTGGAAAAGGAACTTGCTTGACATTGTTTTATTGATGTTAGTGCCTAAGTTACGTGAAGGAACATGCATTTAAATTGATTAATTAAGAAAGCTACCTTTGCATGTCAAACATAATATGGTAGGTAATTAGATAATTAAGCAACCTGAGGAAAGTGCGGTGGACGTGACTTGGGGTCCGTCCTACGAAAGGGTGGTCTCAGTTAGCTGGGAACTTTTCTCAAAAGACGTGATAACGAAACTGTGAAGACCTAGAGTCAGTAGAGTTACAATCCCGATTTATGGTGTTTTAGGGGAGCGGAATGGGACTATGCCTATTTCCCATTCTCCATGAACCAAGTGCAACATAAATCCGCTTTGACTCTGTTGTTCCTACGCAAAGTGGTTCATCTAGAGCTTGACTCTAGCTACTTCCTAGAGACTTGGCTGGTAGGAAAAAAAAAACCCTAACCTCAGGTCGGTCCTAAGTGGGAACGGCCGGATACTTCCACTCGGGGTAGACTCGAGAAGAACTAGATCACAAACCCTGTGACATTCCTTGCGAGTGCCAAGTGGCACTTTCTAGACTCTCTTTCCAATGGGCTGCTAAGACGTGTCCCACAAGTGGACAAGCGGACACGTTACATGCAAGTTAAGAAAGAGCCTTTATGGACTTAAACAAGCACCTAGGGAATGGTACCATAAGTTTGATGCTTTTATGTATTCACAAAGGGATATACTCGTAGTGATATGAATCTGTGTGTATACATGAAGAAGTCCCATGATGGTAGCCTTACTAACTTGGTACTTGATGTCAATGATATGTTGATTGCTTGGAGATCTCATGAGATGAATGCTTTAAAGACTCGGATCAAGAAGAGCTTTGAGATGGACATGGAGCATGCCTCACATATTGTTGGTATGCGCATCATGCACAATTAATCTAAGGGGTTCCTTTACCTATCATAGTAGGTATACATATAAAAGGTGTTTGAGCAATTCCATATGTAGGATAATAAGCCTATTGCTTGTCCTTTACCTTCCCAGGTGAAGATTAGTCATGGTACTTATCCTAGTTAGATGAGCAGAAGTCCAAGATGGCCAAGATTCCTTATGCAGATGTAGTGGGTAATTTGACGTATGCCATGATAGCCACTCACCCTAACATAGAATTTGCAATGGGAGTTGTGGCACGATATATGGTTGCACTTGGCCTACAACATTGGGATGTTGTGAAGGGTATCATGAGTTACCTAAAAGGAATTGCAAATGTGAGTATTTGCTACGGTGGTTAGGATACTATAGTCATGGGTTATACTGACTCTGACTATGTAGGAACTGCAAATAATAGGAAGTCCACCTCTCGGAAAGTCTTTACGTTTGCTGGAGGTGTTGTTTCTTGGATGTCCAAGGTGTAGAAATGCATAGCCTTATTTACTACTAAGGTAGAGTATATTGGAGCCATTGAGGCTTACAAGAAGGCCCTATGGTAGACCATGGTTAGACATTGGTATTATTGTTATTGCATTCAAATTCTATGAGTACTATTCAATTGGCCAAGAATTGGGTCTTCCATATGAAGACAAAGCACATTGAGGTGTGCTATCACTTTATCAAGGAGGTGGTAGAAGAAAAGTCTGTTGAGCTTGTCAAGATCTCAACTGGCAAGAATCCTACAGATCTACTCACTAAAAGTCTCTCTGTAGAACATTTTACCTTCTGTAGGAAGATGATGGGCATAAGATGAGATGACATCTATTCCTCATTTTGTTCTACTTTATGTATTTGTAATTTATCTTGTTTTTCTTATTCTCTCCTCACTTAAGGCACATTATCCTTTAAGTGGGAGGTTATTGGGGGTAAGAATGCTTATACCTACACCATCCTATATTTACTATACACACCGTGATGGCACACTTGTACACTATAGGTGGTGGTTGCCCATCACTATCACTTTATTATTTTTTCTTTCAGTGACTATTGAATAAGGGAGGGCCAATTACACATTGTGATTGTTGGAGTCCCCACACCTTGTGTCTCTCTCTCTTACTCTCTTACTCCATCTGCTATAGCTTGCATCTCTCTTGCTTCTACTTTCTCATACTTCCACTTAGGCTTCACCCTTCACATATATTATAGGGGAGATCCCACACCATAGATACTCACATCTAGTACTCAAGTCTTGTAGAAAATCAAGAGTAGAAGGGGATAGACTTTGCTTGTATTCTAAGATGTGCACGTGGCTAAGCCTATAAGGGATGAGTATTGAATGGCTTCTCGCTTTTGATTATTACAACTTAAACTATCCAAATCTTGAATTTGCTAGATTGGTGCTAAAGTAGGTGGTCATGATGAAATTAGACATCGAGAGGATATGGGCGAGTCTTGTGCAATAGGGTATGAAGATGACATAATATCAAACAAATTTTTTAAATCTCTCCTGTGATTGTATTTAAGAAATTTGTTTGATATCATATGCTACACATTAATGAACTTGCCCAATGCAGGACAATATAGTCCAATAAACACGTACAATCATATGCTACACATTAACTAACAATGCCCAATGCAGGACAATATAGTCCAATAAACACATACAATCATATGCTACACATTAAAAAAATAACTAATAATATATGGGCAACATATATGGAAGTACACTTCTAACATGGTATTAGACATGCTACTAGCAAGATTTACACATCACAAAATTTGAGAACAAAGACTATGAAATATAAGGGCATTGGAGTAGGAGATCACATTTCCTAGGTATATAGGATAGAGGAGATGAGTGCATATATCATTGTACCATTTACAATGAGATCAAAGGGAGATGCCATTATATCTTTTGAGAGGGTTAATTGTTTGGTTCATGTTTCTTAAGTGATATTGGGGTTAGATGTTTTATCACTTGGGTAATTGGTCATGTTACGGGTCGTGCTTATCCAAGAGGTAAATAATTGGGGAAAATGAATGAATGTCTACATTACATAGTTATCGAACTAGTATCCAAAACTTGGGCATTGTTAGTTAATGTGTAGCATATGATTGTATGTGTTCATTGGACTATATTGTCCTGCATTGGGCAAGTTTAGTTTATGATTGTTTGATTTTTTAAATGTGTTGATTGACTTTCATTGGACAAGATTAGTTTATGATTGTTTGTCTCTGTTGGATTAGACTAAGTTATTGTTTTGTATAAGAAAAGGCTATCTTATAGAATTTCAAAGGATTATGTGGTTATCTATTGCCTTTGTAGTTGATTAAACAATTTTCTTGACAAAATAGACAAATTGTCAATATAATTTAGGACATGTGCATATAGTCTTGTATCAAAGGAATTTTTTTTGTATATATATGAACATACACCCATAGATGTGTGATTGTGCATGTACATGCATACATTCAAATAAGGGTGTAGTAAGATATGGTTCTCTAATGGTGTGTTATGGGTTAAAGCAAGCAGCCAAAAAGATGTGGGAGTGACATAGGTTATATGGTATTCATTTTGTCTTAATTGCTCTACAGTATTCAGTATTGATCATGATCTAATAGGCGATCCTTTCCCATTGTGCAGTTTAATGAAACACTTTTGCAAGAATGGGGATTTAGATCCATATAGAGTAGGGGAAAGGGGTGTGGAATGATTGATTTGTTCCCCTTCTTCCAATATTCCGCACTAGTAATTAGTAAATATTCAATCCTTGGATATAAGCATAACTAGGACAATGATATCAAATGCTTATGGATCATAGAAAAAGGACTTTTGATAAGTTTAAGGCACTGACCATGGGTACAAAAAAGGTGAGAGATAAGATGCAAAGGGAATATAGGACATTAAGAGACCCATCTTAAACATGATTTTTGCAGGGTTTTCAAATGATTCCATAGCAGACCTCATGCAAAGCAAGTTGCTAGAAAACTCAAACGTGCTGCAGGTAGGAAGACATGTAGCTAACATATTACTGAGGAGAATGGGTGTCATGCTAGAAGATCCCTTTTGATAGCCAGGTACCTAGACAAGTATAAAATAGGAGATGACCCTACAACTTTATAAAGAAGCTTGAGTACGTGTGTGAGGCAAATAATTTCACCTCAAACTCAAAGAAAGCACAAGCCTTTAGGTTGTGCTTAGGTGAAAATGGAGCATATGGTTCATAGGATTGGATGCCCTAAGTTGTTCCAATTCTCAACTCTCAGAGACCTATTTAAAATACATTTTGCAAAACTTGGATATGGGGAGAACCCCATTATATGGCCGATGAACATAGAGTAGCAAAAAGAGAAGAATATGAGACACTATGTCTTTAAGGTCTATAACTTGTATAATAGAATTTCGAAACAAAAAGGCCAAATACTAGGGCCATCACCAAAGCCTTGGTCAAGGGCATTCGTAATGAAAGAATTTATGAGCCCATGACTAGTAACTCAGCACTGGATAGATTTAATGTTAATATTGTATTGATGAGTCAACCTAAATTTATGACCTCCATAGGAGATGAGTAGAGATAAGAAGGGAATGATGAACCAAGTTTCCCTATCTAATAGAGGCAACATTGAGCTCAGCACAACAAAAGACATGTTGGCTATCTTCAAACAGCTACAGCTTGAGCTCTTTGAGCTCACTAAAGCCCTAAAGCAACTTAGTCATTACCAAAAGAATGTGTAATGTGTGCACTATGGTGGTGAACATCTATCATTTGAATGCATGAGACCTACTCAAGCGTGCACAAACTATGGATGCTTTGGGCATGATGCCACATATTGTCGAGTCCTAAGAAGGCTTTTCTATCCTTTTCCATATGGTAACTTTGGATATTAATTTAAAAAAACAAGGACCCTTCTAACCAAAGGGAAATTAGTTAGCATTGCTTACCCCTCCTAACCAAAATCAACTCAAAGGATAGAAATCAACCCTTTAGGCACACCAAGACCTCTGAGGCTGATTGTGACTCACCCTCCTAGAGATGCTCCCATGCAATACATTGAAGATCCCATAGAAAAAGTGTACAAAAATTCCTATCATGTATGACAAATAGAAAAATACAATCCTTATGGACTACCACCCAATCCTGTCATGATACTGGGACAATGCCAAAAGATGAACAATCCAACATTGCAAGACCATAGAGTGCTAGAATTGTGAACAACTATGGCATGTGTCAATGAAATGTCCATAGAACTTAGGGCTCCCTAAGGATAATTTTGGAAATCAACTGTGTATTGTGTGGCATTACTTATATCCTACAAGGGGGTTGGGGGATATGTAAGCATATCATGTGGGCTCGAAAGAAGGGAATCTTAAAATGCCATTTTTGCGTATATTTTACATATAGAAGGGTGCCATATAAAGGGGTTATTCATAGATTGACTAGAAAAAGGGTGTGTTCTATTTAGGACAAATTCACAAATAAGGTTATTTTTAAATAGGCCTTTAACATACATGATATAGAATATTTATATATATGAACCCCCTGAAACTCATATGTACATTGATTGCCCTAAGTGGAAAGCAAGGAAATCGTACATTAGTGCCTTTGGGTCTCTTTAACATGGAAATGATCAATGATAAGGATATTATCCTGACCCAATGAATGCTAATACAAGAGCTCAAAGAAAAAAAAGAGGAATCAATATCATTGGATTGCCACTGGTAATGGATCCATGGTAGAAAAGAAGAGATCAAGAAAGAGGAAGAAGCATGCTTAAAGTGATGGGATTTCTACACTATTAGCAAAAATAGCCAAGTTGATGGCAAAGAGTGTCACTCTTTCTCCCTAAGCCAAAAGGGCAACTATAGATAAAGTATTAGAATGATCTAACCCAAAGCATTGGCTAGAGATGTTTCATAAAGTCAAGCACTAGGTGAATGAGGGGCAAGTTGAGATGCAAGACCAAAAGGCAACAAATGGCACATTCATGTTTAGCTTGTCTAGTACATAACCCCTAACAACCCCCATAGGCTCTAATACCTTTGGGAGATCTCCCTCGTATCCACTAGACAAGAGGAGAACCAAGGCATGCCTACATCACAATATAGCCAATACACAAGGATAAAGAACTTCTAGCAAAGTGAAATGGTTCTAAGTATCATCACAACATTGGCCTCTACACACATGAGGATTCCATTAGGATACTATTAAAAGAATGTTCTACTCTCTAGAAGAATTTGAAAGTCTAGATTGAAGACATGGACATGGAAACAACCAAATTATTACCTCAAGAACCTCCAAGAAGTGGTGTACCTAGCTTGATTTCAACTCCAATATTAGGGAAACTAGTTATTAAAATGTTTTGGAAAGGGGTTGAATGTCATATTGACCTCTAATGGAATTCCATACAACTCCCTATGAAAAGGAATAATTGATATAAGAGTAGGAGTCAACATCATGAATTAATAAGTTCTTATTGCTTGGAAAAACCCATCCATAGAGAATAGATACTTCAATTTGATAGTATTATTAACCCCAGCTCAAGATGGAAGAAAAAGAAGTAAAATGCGGATGCAATAGAAGAAGCAGGACGGAGAACAAGCAAGGTGCAAGGGTGGCCTCAAAAACCAAGTCAAAGGAAAAAAACACATTTTTAAATGTAAGACGCCCTAAAAACTATTGTAAAAGAGTGCCAGGCTCCCTCCTTTGTGCAAAATGTAAAAGGTAGGTGGGCATAGGCTAAAGAATAGGGCAAGTACAATGGAAATGGAAAAGAGGACCTTGCCACAATGACTGGTCATGTAAAAAAGGGATGGGTGCCCAAGGGATTTTAGGGCATGCATATAAACTCCAAAAAGTGAATGAGAGCTCATTCTTTGATGTGTGGTAAAAGTGGACTCATCTTCTTCTCTTCTCCTCTTCTCTTTACTTGTTTGTTTGCATTTGAGAGAGGGAGTATGTGAGAGTATGAGGGAGTGAGTGTGTGAGGGTGAGGGATCTTGGAGGTGAAGCCCTCCATCATCTCCTCTCTTCTTCTTCTCTTCTCTTCTCTTCTCTTCTCTTCTCTTGTCTCACACGTGGCTATGAAGGATGGAGCTTGGAGGTGGAGGCTTGAGGATGCTTAAGCTTGCATCAAGAATCATGAAGCTATCGGTGTACTTGAGGGAGGAGGCAACTCATTCGAGCATTGAGGTAAGCTCATTACACTCCAGTAGGATCGAAGACACATCGGCTAGGTGAGAGATAGCCATAGGTACTCGCTTGAAACACTTCAAAGGATAAGTGGTCTGTGGGCCTTATTAGTTGAGCGTGAGTTCCCCTCTACATTTTGGTTCCATTGCCGGGACCAATGGATTCAAGCTTTAGCACTTGCGTACCTCAAATTGAGCATCAAAGGGTTTCATCCTCAAACTAGAGCTTGAGTTAAATAGGAGGTTTTAGATTTTTAATCTGTACTACAAGTATTTTTGGCTTTTAATGATTAGTTGAGTGGGAGAAATCATTTTAGTACTTTTCTTTTTTTATTTTTGTTGCATTTATAGTAGGTTAGGATTGAGAAATCAGAATGGAAAGTGATCCGAGTTTTTTACAAACCGGATTTCTACCACAAAATTTGGCCAAAACCCCTATCAAAAGCCTTACCATATCACTTTGGGTTTACTCTTCAAGCACTAGGTATGCTACATTGCTTCTCGATTACGATAACTCTAGCAAATGGGAGGAACAAGTTTTTAGGAGGGATGTCAATGTAAAGGGTAGAAGGGATGGTTATCTTAGTGAAGATGGAAATGGATTACACCTAGGAGTTGAGTGAGTACATAGATTTTTCAAAGAACTAGCCTCCAACTACACATGGGTTCCACCTACATCACTAAGATTTGGAATCTATCACCATCATTAGAGGACACCTCACCCTAGTACACAAGTCAATATCCACATCATGGTATCATTTGGATCTTATACAAAAGCTTACAAGTATGGGCCCCTTCTGTCACATGCTTATATGTATTTATATATATATATATAAGGAACTAAAGTCAAAGTAGCTTTTGGAAGCCATTTTTTATAATCTCAATAACTCCCAAGGGAAAGCGAATTTCAAGAAAATTCCCAAGCTACCCTATCGTTTCAACCTGGTCTACAAAGTTGCAGAAGAAACTTTTTTCAAATTCTTCATCTATTTGAAGTTACAAAGGCGCTACATGCAATTTTCTTCTCTCTTTTACCACATCAACTTTCCATTCTATCCTTCTTGTAAATATATTATAATAATGTGCTTTGGAAACCCATCTCTTGTAATCTAGCTCCCTTTCTCTATTTTAGCCACCACCACACTTGGCTTCTTGCATGATGACCAAGGTGGGGACTTGTCCCATCCATTGTTCTGCATATTGTCAAAGATGCCATACATCATCCAGGATTATATTAATTAAGAAGATTAGCTTAATCTAATCCCTCATGGAGGCTATATAAGGAGCCCATGGAGATGTTAAGAGGACAATGACAATGACAAGCACATGAGAGCACTCTAGAATACCCTCATGGTAGTCCATCTCTTTGAGGTAAGCTATGAGTGAGTTCTTTTATTATGTAGCATAATGGCAAGCTTCCTCTATCTCTTTTCCTATTGTCTCCCTCTCCTCTCCTCTCTCTCTCTCTCTCATATTCTCATATGGTGTCTAGTACATATATTCTCTCTTGTGAAGTTGTGTCTTGGTTCTTTTGATTCTCTTTGAGAAAAGGGATGTCCTAGCCCATCCTCCCTTTGGCTAGGTGGTGCCTCTCTTTAGTTCTCTTAGTGAGGATAGGAGGTTGGATGGGTAAGAGGCAACCCATTCATCATTTCAACCCTCATTTTTTGTGCCCCCACTGAGGATTTCTCAAGCTACGCTCTACTATTCTATGAAGGAAGAAACATCTAAGGAGTTGTCCTCTTCTTCAACGAGTGTTTGTCAAGGAATCACTAAGGAGGAATCTTCATCAAACCCTATTCAAGGGATTCATTGCTCAAGAGTACCGCTATGGTCTCCAAAAGAAGCTCAAGAGAATAAGGATCTTTATCAGCAAACGACACGTATGTAGGTAAAGCAAGTTAATTACACACACCCTTCTTTGCTTCAAGAGAAATCTTGCTCTCATCAAGTCTCTAGGTCAAGGCATTGTGTTGAGTGCTTGGTGTCTAGTGTAAAGACACTCCCTAAGGAGCCTGGTCTTTAAGTGGTGAAGGCACTTTCAAATTTGGGGATTAATAAGTTTTTGGAGGGGGAGTTACACATCAATGGTGTGCGGTATTGGCGAGAGGCTACATATGCTGATGCGCTTCAACTACTACTAGTAAGAAGACTCAAAGTAATTGAGAAGGTAGCTATCGAAGCCTATGAACTTTACAAGGCTGATGATGGTCACACCAAAGCTACGCTAAATCAGTGGTGAGCAAATCCTTTGCATCTCTCAAATGGTGGGATCTAAGAGGCTAGAGCTTCAACAACATGCTTCATGAAAGTTTGTAGTTGAAATTTGTAGTTAATGCATAAATGACTACTCCTACTTTCTACAACTTTCAATAAGTTCAAAACATTTGGGTGGATGTGTGCATTAGTAGAAAAATACATTTTCAGCAAAGGTTGGTCTTCTATTTTGGAGCTAAGAGGTTGAGAGAGATCTTGTTGTCCCTTGATTCCATAATACTCCTTATTTTGGATTATAACATCTCCTTTAATGTGCACATATTCATTCTGCTCTAAGTGCATCCCATGAACCATAGGGATTTGTACGGACTTATCCGTCCTCTTGCTAGGCAAACCGTGCATATAATAGTTAGAACAAAACTCGGGTTTCAAAATATCATAAGGGGCTTATTGGGCCCTCGTCGTCTTGCTGAGATTAATGCATCTGTGAATCCATTTATTCTACCCTTAATAAGATATGACTTGGGCCTAGACATGTTTATCTTTATTTTTTATTAAGCTAGATCAACATCTTCCTATCATGGCTTTTCCAAGCTTTTTTGGGCACAAGGGGAGAAAGCTCTAGACTTTCTGGATGACTTAGAAATGGCCTTCCTGGTCATAGGCCGGGACAATGAAGCAATCAAAGTACAAGCCTTCTCTTTAGTTCTAAAGGGTGATACTCGAGTGTAGTATCAAGCTCTCCCGGAGGCTACAAGAGGTAACTGGGAGGATCTCAAGACCGCATTCGTGCATGAGTACCAAGATACAGAGCCTCCTAAAGATATTTGGAGACAACTCCTAGATCTTCGCCAAACCTTACCAGGGGAGTACCAAGCATATGAAGGCATGTTTACGGAGCACAAGCAGAAAAGAGACATCTATGACATACTTAAGATGAAGAGGGAAGAGGTGTTGACCAACGACGGCATCAGCATTATCCAGGATATCCCTGATGCTGAAGCCCTCATGCAGAAAAAACTGGTGCACTGGGGTTAGAGCCTAAGGTGGAGAAGAAGCAGAAAAGAGATGTCTATCCATGCTTAAGATGAAGAGGGAAAAGGTGTTGACCAACGATAGCATCAGCATCCAGGATATCCCTGATGCTAAAGCCCTCATGTAGGCAAAACTGGTGTACTCATTGTTCTCTAGCCAGCACTACAATTCCCTCATGCACCGGATCAATGTGCCTATGCTGGAGAACGTGGTAGCTCGCACCCTAGATGAGGTTGACTGGAATGGCTATGTGCGCAAGACCATAGACCAGGCATCAAAAGAACTAGCCTTGGGGAGCAAGCCAGCAGACGAGGAGTCCCCAGTCTCCAAAAGCACTGAGAGTAAGAAAACCTCATCCAAAGCCTCTTTCATCAGCTATGGAAGTGTTTTGACTGCTCTCATTGAGGAGGCAGTAAAAGAGGCATGGGATGCAGAGGAAGGAGAAGAAGAAACACCCGACAGATCGCCCCTGACCAGGACTAAGAGTTGTCTAGCGTTGGGATCGAAAGTGACGAAGAAGGGGGAGAACAAAAGGAACAGTCAAGCAAAAAGCAAGCAAAGAAACCTAAGAAGAGGACGACACAAAAGAAGAAGCAGGACGAAGGCTGCAAAAAGGAGAAGGAGGACTTAGAGAGAGAAAAATGTGAATCCCTCAAAGAGGTGGAAGAGAGAGAGAAAAAGAAGAAATAGGAAGCAAAAAAGTCAAGGGAAGAAGCCAAGAAAGCCAAGAAGGTGTCAAACAGGAGGCCAAAGAGAGGAAGAAGAAAGAAAAAGAAGAAGTAGATAAATTGGAGGAAGAATCTAGGAAAGCAGAAGAAGAGAGGGAGAGAAGGGCTGCTGAGGAAGAGGAGGAGCTGAGAAGGAAGGAGGAGAAAGACATGGCTGAAGCCACACATCGGTCTATAGAGCAACAAAGCAGGGCAGATGACCTAAGAGATCTGAGCCCGCCCAGGGAGGAGGGGCCAGGCTCAAGCACTCAAGTGCCAGAGATCATACCGCCAGCCCTCACTGAAGGCAAGGGTAAAGCCCCCATCCATCCTATCCCCACCCTCGTGGTGCCTACCACCAAAGCAGCCACCCTCACCCCAAGCACCCCCACTAATGCCAACGTCTCAAACTTTGTAGCTTGGATACAATATTTCATCAATAAAGAATTAGCCCAAGGGAAGAGCATGGAAACCTCAGCCACGGGGCAGAAGAGGCTGGCCACAGACGCCGAATCTAGACAAGATCCAAAACGCAAGAAAGTGGAGGCCTCAACCACTCCGATCCACACGACGATGACTCCACCAGCTAACTATAACGAATACGTTGCTGAATTGCTCTCTCAACTATGGAAAGCTAAAGAGGAGAGGAAGATAGCTGTGGCCAAGTTAGCTGCGGAAAAAGATTCAGTAGCTGCTTTTCAGCTTGAAAAGACCCGACAGATAGCCATGCAACAAAAGGAGATCTTTGATCTCAAACAGGAGCTGAAGGCTAAGGATGACAGGGAGGAAAGCTGGAGGCAACTATTGGAAGATGAGAATCAAGAGTTGGTAAAAATGCAGAGGGAGTATAAACTCTTGATCATGCAATATGAAGAGCTAACTGCAAGGACTGATCAGATCAAACGAGGCATGGAGGAGTTTGCCGCCAAAGAAGAGGAAAGGAAGCAAGAGGAAGAAGAACATCACAAGGCGATGGAGACCATGACTGAGAAGCTGAAGTCAGAAAGAAAAAAGCAGGAGAGAATGTGCAAAGAATTGAAAGACCAGAAGCAAAGACTCATAGCTTTGGTGCAAAGGCAGGGGGAAGGCATGGAGGAAATGAAGAAGAGAGTTGAAGAATGGGCAGGACAAAATGAATGGAGGATGAAGACCTTGGTACGTCGCCTGGCTCTGGTGGAAAAAGAGAAAATCCTCGCAGAGAGCAAAGCAGAGGCTACCCAAGTAGCCTTCAACACTCAACAGAAAGCCTTCTTGAATATACTAATGGATACCACCCACTCAGAGGAAGGGGAGTCCCTCGAGGTTTTTAAAGAAGAAACTAAGCATAGCCCACAGGGCCCTGCAAGCAGGATTGCACATGCCACCCCAACCCGATGTCGCGGAGCTGAGCCTTGATGATCAATGGAAGTACTTATTGATGGCCGGCCTAACCCCCTAGGAGGTTGATGCACTAGGCTTTGAAGAGAAAACATAGCAAGTAGACCGACAGAGGGATGAAGCTAAACTCCAATTTGATATGGGCAGATTTAAAGAAGAGGTGATCCCACAATCCGCCTCGCCACATTCCCAAGAGCAGCTAGTAATTGACACATCTGCGAAAAGACAAGCCGCCCTCAGGGAAAGGAGAAAGAAAATGGTGGAAGAAACCAGGAAACAAATGAGAGCCAAGCCAGTCGTGCAACCATCCACACCCCTACCACCATGGCCAGATGACCTCCCAGCAGGTTTCCACGCTGAATTAATAGTTTGGAAGCGACAGGAAAGGGACAAAAAACCCTTCTCCCTTAACTTTCTTTTGCCCAATAGCCTGAGGAGAGTCATGCCACTTAAAGTAGTGGAGGAAGTGATTGCAATTGGAAGCTGACTAGGCCAGCAATGGCTGGAAGAGAGAGAAAAGAATCCCACTCTCTAGGGGACCGAAGAGGCAGACTTTTGGCAGAATAAGGTCTTTGAAGTGCCGCATTCTGTACAATGCTATAACTGCCAGCCCATGTGGAGGAGACGAGTGTGTGACATTAGCATGCTTGCCTGGATGGCCTTTTGCAACACCTTACCCTACGAGAGGAACAACCCTACATTTATGGCGCACCCTCATAGGGTAGGAGTGGATTTTGACACTACCCTCCATGGACGCTATGACTTCCCCATTATCTATAATCCTAGTTGTGCCTCTTTTGAACAAGCTCTCACCTTCACCTTTGAAAGCCTAGACGTTTCCATGACCTGCTTCCTCACCAACTTTTCCTATTGCTCGGATCCAGCCTTCATAACCACATGTAACTACCTTAGGCTTCTTAAACTCTTACTTAAGTAGGACCCTATCCCACAAGAACATGGCCTCCCATCCCTCTTTTTTGATCCTAGCGCCATCGATAGTTATGCCATGACGCGATTGATGATGAGAGCTAGCCTTCTACCTTCTTTGTGCCTAGCTCTTCTTGAAGATATGAACAATAGCCAATTCACCCGATGTCCTTCCTCTCCATCACTTCACTCCATGTTCACATGAATCTCAAGGGATACATGTAGAGCTAGCAATTTTTGAGCAAATCTTTCCGGTTCGCTTCTCCACCTCACTGTGATGATGAAAGTTAGAAATTGGTTGTTATCCTGACTTAATAAAAATTTTAAAAAAATAATAAAAAAAGAGAAAATGAAAAAGAAAATAAAATAAAAATAAAATAAAGAAAGGAAGGCAAGAAAACACATCACAAAAAGAAAAAGACATGGAAAGAAAGACTCACACGAAGACACAACCAGGACCACACAGGAAACAATCACTGCACCTTGGGGTCCTCAAGTTAGGTATGTCCGGTGACTTCGGTCGACTGGCTCCACTCCTAAACCCCTAGCCCCTTTTTGACCCCCCACTTCATGCTTAGGGCACATCAAGGGCAGGACATACCTAGGGAGGTAACACTCGCCTATGGTTAGACCTGTCACCCTACGCTACACACACTGCACCTCCCTACCGCACGAACGGGGTTCTCAAGTGTGGGACATCACACAGGCCTGCATGTGGTTAGACCCAGCTCCCCATTCCACCATCAACCATCATTGCCAAAGCTTCCAAAGCATCTGAGTCCACATGTGGCCCTACCATCACCTGACCAACAACTTGCCAACCGCCTACCCTTTCCCAACAAACACCTAGAAGTGCCATGGGACTAGCACCCATCTCGGAGGGGGGTAATGTTAATCTCAATTCGAGATGGTAAAAAAATGAAGAAAAAAGCAGAAAAAGGATGGAAAAAGAGCAAAGGCGTAGAGGCGGCCCCTAAAGCTAAGCTGAGGCAAAAAGTGTAATTTTAAATGAAAGGCGCCTCAAAAAACTCTAAAAACTCTTGTAAAAAAGCGTCAGGTTCCCTCCTGTGCCATTTGTAAAAGAATAGATGGGTATAGGCTTAGGGCATGAAGCAAGAAGAGGGAATTAGAAAAAGGGACCTTGCCACAATGGCCAATCATGTAAAAAGGGATGGGTGCCCATGGGATTTTAGGGTTTTGTATATAAAGTTGAAAAGTGAATGAGAAGCTCATTCTTTGGTGTGTGGCTAATAAAAGTCCTCTCTTCTTCTCTTCTTCTCTTCACCTTGCTTGTGTGTGTGCTCTTGAGAGAGGGAGTGTGAGAGTGTGAGGGAGTGAGTGAGTGTGTGGGAGTGAGGGATCAAGAGGGTGAAGCTCTTCACCATCTCCTCTTCTCTCTTCTTCTCTCTTCTCTTCTCTTCTCTTTTCTCGCACGCACGGCTATGGTGGATGGAGCTTGGAAATGGAGGAGTCTTGAGGATGCTTGAGCTAGCATCTAGGATCGTGGAGCTACGGGCATGTGCTAGAGAGGAGGCAACTCATTTTGGCATCAAGGTAAGCTCACTACACCCCGAGAGGATCGACGGTGCATCGGCTAGGTGAGAGATAGCCATGAGAGCTCGCTTGAAATGCTTGAAACAATAAGCGATCAGTGGGTTTTAGCGGTTGAGCGTGAGCTCCCACTACACATATGCATTAATCTACACAATGTCATCTATGGTTATGGAAAGATTTATCCTAAAATACCCTACGAGTTTATTGACTATTGAAAAATAATTTTGAGTTACTTATTAAAATGAACTCATGCGCATGCCAAGGCGATATAACCTATGTCTCAACGAATAGCGAAGATGGCAATTAGTATCTGGATATTTGGATATGAATTATCCATGCCCGTCTTTATATTCATATTTGCATAAATGCCCTGGCCAGTGGCTCTATTGTTGGATGTGGGATTACCGTTGGTGCGTGTCTCCCTCCGTTTTGGGGCCATACTTTCAGCTTATAAATCTCTCTCGCTCTCTTTCTCTCGTCAAAGAGATGGTGTATCGGGCAACTTCCTTCTATCACGATGGGAGGGGAATAAGCTCGTGGAGACGAGGATAAGGGTAATTGCGTGTGGTCACCCTCTAAGGAGGGGAAAAGTAGGAGATTCTTCTTGGGAGGTCCTCTCTCTTGCTCCTTGTCACTCCCTCTCTCTCTTTCACTCTCTGTCACTCTCTATCACTCTCTCTCTCCCTCTCGATTTCCTCACCCTCTCTCTCTATCAACCGGCAACAAGATGGAATATCCTTGCTTTAGAAGGGGTTTTATAGGGGAGAAAATGTATTATTGGGGGGGGCATGATGGAGGCCGTCCCCTCCACCTGGGCAGTCAATTTGCCCCCCCTGCCATGCAGTCAACACTCCTAAGGGAGAAGAGATCGTGGGGGGGAAGAGAAGTGGCACACATGTGCCCTCCCCCTGTCAATTTCATCACCACCTCGTGGTGATAATCGTCTCCATGCTCCTTGTCTTCATTTGTAGCACTGATGTCATCATCGACGGCCTCCTCATCCACATCGTCATGTTCTTCCTCCCCCTGCCACACCTGTTTAACGGTGACAAGGAGGGAGAGTTAAAAATTTTTTAATTACCTTTAATTGAAAAGGGGGGGTTTCTATAGATTGCAGGAGGCCGGGAGAATATTGCATCCTCTCCCCCTTAGAGAACTCGAGATGTCCTCATCTCGGAAGATCTGGGGAAGACAAGCATTAATGGGGCTTAAGGCCTGTGGGTTAGGACCCACCATGCATTTGTTGTGCTACTCATAATGACTCAAGTAGTGCAACTCATATTATTGCAATTAATCATTAGATACAAGAGTAGGACTTATTCCCGATATAAGTTGTATTACTTGTTGGTAAAATTTCTAGGATTTCTAATCAATTTGAAGAGGTGTAGTGGATTCTAGGTCTTTGTCTCCATCTAATTCCTCTATATATCCATAGACTTGCACCTATGTAGCTTTTTAGAGTCTTTTAATATCTTCCAGACTTAGTCACAAGGCACTCTACTTGGATGTGCCCTAGCTCATGGCAGTGGAAGCATTGACAGTAGGGAGATCTCCTATGGATGTGCCCTATCTCTCTGCACATGTGGCATCTCTTGTCCTGATCTCAGGAATCATCTTTGTCAAAATTTCTTGAATTAAGCTCTTGGATGATTGGCTTTGCTTGAATAATGCATCTTGTAAGTCTATTGGACGCATTGCTTCAAGACGGTGGTTTAGAGGAGTGTTCATGCCATGGCAAAACTTGGATACTTGCTACGCAATATCCATAGGTGGTGCGTATTTTAGTAGGGTTACAAACTTCGAGCAGTAGGCTTCCAAGGTTAATTCCAGCTGCTTTTGCTTGAAGAATTCATTCATCCTCAAGGTTTCATAGGTTGGCGGAAGGTATCGTCCGTGTACAGCATCTTTCAGCTGAGCCCAAGTAATAGCAGCTTCAACTTCAGAAATACCTCGATCTTTGCACCATTGCTTCCACCATATGCGAGCTTGGCCAACTAACTTAAGTTTGGCTATCATTGATTGATTGGTAGAAGCAGTTTCCGTGATAGAGAATTAATCATTCGTTGACTCAATCCATATCTCCGCCTTCGCTGCGACGTCTATCCCTTCTCCTGGATGCCTTAATTTGTTTGAGAAGGAATTTCTTCTCTTGCATGTCAGTATTCTTCTCTTTTCAAGTAATGCCAGATGTTGCAAACCACCAACATCGGAGACCCCACCATCCACTCGTACCTTCAACCTCCAACAATGCAATCATTGCCAAGCCTCTCAACTAGCAACAGTCCACACACAAGACCCCATCATCAACTAGACAACCACCCTTCCAAGAACCAAGCCCTCATCACCAAGGACCTGCAAGTGCCATGGGACTGGCACTCATCTAAGATGGGGGTAATGTTAATCCCAGCTCGAGTCTGAAGAAAAAGAAGTAAAATGCGGAATGGAAGAAGCAAGACAGAGAACAAGCAAGGCACAAGGGCAGCCTCAAAAATCAAGTCAAAGGCAAAAAGTACATTTTTAAATGCAAGACGCCCTAAAAATTGTTATAAAAGAGCGCCATGCTCCCTCCTGTGTAAAATGTAAAGGGTAGGCGGGCATAGGCTAAAGAATAGGGCAAGTACAATGGAAATGGAAAAGAGACCTTGCCACAATGGTCGGTCATGTAAAAAAAGGGATGGGTGTCCAAGGGATTTTAGGGCATGTATATAAACTCCAAAAAGTGAATGAGAGCTCATTCTTTGGTGTGCAGCAAAAGTGGACTCATCTTCTTCTCTTCTCCTTTTCTCTTTGCTTGCTTGTGTGCTCTTGAGAGAGGGAATGTGAGAGTGAGGGAGCGAGTGTGTGAGGGTGAGGGATCTTGGAGGTGAAGCTCTCCATCATCTCCTCTCTACTTCTTCTTCTTCTTCTTCTTCTTCTTCTTCTTCTCTTCTCTTCTCTTGCATGCGGCTATGGAGGATGGAGCTTGGAGGTGGAGGCTTGAGGATGCTTGAGCTTACATCAAGAATCGTGGAGCTACCAATGTGCTTGATGGAGGAGGCAACTCATTCAGGCATTGAGGTAAGCTCACTACACCCTGGTAGGATCAAAAAAGGTGTGTCGGCTAGGTGAGAGATAGCCATAGGTGCTCGCTTGAAATACTTGAAAGAATAAGTGGTCCGTGGGCCTTGGCAGTTGAGCATGAGACCCCTCTAAAGGTATCGACAAATTCAAAGTCAACCTTTAAAGATTGGCTAGTTAAGATTGCATGTGTCAAGTTCTCTATCAACTTTATGGTCATGAATGGAGTGGACTATGAGTTGTTGCTTGGCTGTCCTCAGATATAGAACACAAGATTGAATGAGGATTGGGGCAATGGTTTAGTCTTCTTAAGAAATAGAGAAGACACACTTTGCATAGAAATGGAAAGCTAGAAGACTATACCTAGTCAACTTATATGCAATCTCTATCGTGCTAAGAGGATATTCAAGCTACCATGTTGCAGCAAGACCATGCCTTTCCTTGAGGATGAGCATGATTGGATGCACATCCTTGCAATGTTAGATATACCATTTATAGAAGAGGGAGAGTACCGAAAGGATCACAAGTGATTGCATCATAGAGGGCTAGAAGAGACCACTACAGATACGATCAAATCTAGCACGGACAATTTCTTATTGCAAGTACTCAGTGACTTGTTGCATCAACCTAAAATGAAAGAGTTTTGCACTTGCTCTAATAAGCTTCGAAATATCCCCACACAATGGTGATGGTGTTTGAATGATAATTTTAATGAGAATCTATTGATTTTGATAGAGAGACCCAATTGGCAATGGGACAAGTTGCACCACAACCACCACAGCAATCTAGTAGTATCCCTATTGAGGATGGAAGATTTATATTGAAGAATGCAACAAATCAGAAGATGAGTCATCATAATGGCACTAAGGACTCAAATAATGAGTCCTTGACTATGACATAGACGAAAGGACTATAGAGCAAATGCAAGAAAATCCAAAACCCTCAAAATTTGAAGGTATGCTCATGGAAGCTAATGTACCTGAAGTCCTTGCAATTGACTGAAAGGGAAAATAATAGAAACCTTGTGACTACCCACAATAGTGAAAGACATTGAGCTAAGAGTTGGAATAGAGCACAAATATACTAACCTTGGCATTCCACAACCAACCAATGTGCGATGAAGAAAGAGGGATATTCCTATCCACTTGCAAATATGATAGTTAAAGAGTACTTAAAATGACATAAACATTGGCACAAAAAGTTAGAAAAGATCCCAATATCTTTCTAAGTGCTTTATGAAGTTCAAGAAGGGAGATTGTGTCATCATGATGCTTAATGCAAAGAGACAGAGTGAATCTAATGAACCTATTGAGGGACTTACAAAAGTTAAGGAGGTGAATGTTGCTTAAGGAGAGATACCGAGGCCCATGTATATTGCTAAGGAGCTCACAAAAAACTATAAGTGCAATCTCATTTCACTTAAGGAGTTTCAAGACATGTTCACTTATAGTATAGCCACTTTTTTAGACCAAAATCACATCCTAACTATATAAAAATAGGGGAAGAAGGACACATGATTAATGATTTTTCTACTCTCTAAATTTTAGGATGAATTAGCAAAAATAATGGTTGGAACTCTCTCTTTTCTCTATCTTTTCTTTACTTTCATGTTTAATAATCTCATTCTCAAATATTTCGATCAAGATTGTAAAAACTATGTCCCACTTCCTAAGAAATTTGATTACAATCTCTAGATATTCTTTTTTATAGTTTTAATTTAGTCTTATTTTTTTACTAAACTTTTTCAATATTTTCACTTTTCTAGGACTTACATGCTCTTTTGTTGTTTTGTTTTTTGTTTTCTATTCTTCATTTTCTTTGTTCTCTCTACATTTTCTTTTTCGTTCTGTTTATTAACTCTCTTGGAAGAAGCTTGAAGTGCCATTTCCATTTGCATTAGGGTCTTAGAAGTCTTGCTCTTTTTGATGTTTTCATATGCTCTATTGAAAGGAGTAAGTTATATCAATTGGATTGAAAGAACTAAGAAAGTTGATAAGGTCATTTGAATGTAAAGATTGTAATGGTTTTAGAAGTCATTTTCATGGTTATATACCTTTGTCTTTTCTTTCTTACTATTACCCTCCTTGCCCTTTTTATGTATTTGCATGCTCTATTGTGAAAGGTTTGCCATGTTAATTGGAATGAAAGAAGAAAGAAAGTAGTGAAGGTAATTAAAATGCTAACTAAAAGGAATCTAGAAGTCTTTTTCATTCACCATGCCTTTATCTTTTTTCTTATTATTGCTATTGTGCTCTTTATGTATTCATATGCTCTATTGAAAAATTTTGGCATGCTAATTGGATTGGAAGAAGCAAGAAAATTGTCAAGTTAATTGGAATGCTAAAGTAATTTCTATTTGTGTTTGCACTTGCATTAGCTTAAGAAGTCACTCATAACCATAACTTTCAATGTTGTAGGTCTCTCACTTTCTTTTTCTTTGAAGAAACATGGATGCTCCAATAAAAAAGAAGAGTAAAATTCATATAGTTGTGAAATAAGAATATTCCATACAGAGAGAAAAGAAGATAAGATTCTTACGGATTAAGTTGAAGCCAAAAGATTAAGAGATCAAGGTAAGAAGTGCATTGATTTACAGTGGATAAATGGAGGGCTATATTTTGAACTTTTCATGAGACAATCACGTTCATTAGATATGGAAACGATGGCTTTTTGGGACATTATAATTGTTTGCAATCTCAACATGTAAGAAAGTTTCACAATACGAGGTAATCACGTTATCACAACCATTATTCTTGGGAGGCAAAGTATGGATAGCAAGAGATCGGATTGACTGAGATAGACATAGAGTTAAAATCAAGGAAGGAGGAAATAGAGGAGCTCAAGGACGAGAACAAATCACAAAAAGGTTATGACTATATTGAAAGCCTCATTGACTTCCACTAGTTTTAGGTGTAAACAAAGGTAATTTAAAAGCCGTGACAATTTAGCATCAAAGGGTAGGGCTAGGACCGATTCTACTAGAGTTTTAGGTTTAGAGAAAGGTAAATTAAAAGCCTTAATAATTGAGCACCGAAGGGAAGGGGCACTTCAAAAGAAATTAAAAATATATATAATGGATATTGGCTTCAAGAATTTTTATTTCATGACACAAATAGCACACCAAAACAGAGATGATATTATCAATTTGTTGAGGGACTAGGTTTACACTCATTGCCCAAAAATGTATGGAAGGAGATATTTCTCAATGTCATCAAAGTGCTTTTGTTCTTCTTAGACCATACATACTTGCAAGAGAGAGAGGCAAGAGAAGATTTTGGCAATTACAAAGCTCCTAGGTGGCTATAAGCACATTAAATATTCAATAAATATGTTGGTTTTTCTCTATAATGAATTCAATAATGTATGGGCGGAACTTAGGAGTATACGGGTTGCAATGGTATATACTTATAATATGACTTGAGAGAATATAAATAGGAGACTCATCTTTGTATTAAAACTAGATGAGAAATAAATACTAAAACACCAAAAAATGAAACATATAAGTATTGCACTCATGTAAGGTTGTCATCATAGGCAAAGCTACAAGCATTCAATCTAAGAGTGATCTATGGTGTGGATAGGTGCAGCACAAGTACCCAATGAAAACCATGAGATCCTCAAATGGCTTTTCAACTACATAGATATCCCAAGCATTATAGATTCACACAAGACAAATAACAACTACTTGAGGCAGAAGGCATTGGGTCATTCAAAGTAGAATGGCATTTAAGTGCTAACTTGAAAGCCCTAAAATGTATTTTTAGGATTTCTTAGGATTTGTGGTGGAGCAACAATGGCACATCCAAGCTTGTATTGTATGCATAGAATGACCTCCTTGGGTTGGTCTGACATAAAAAGCATAGGAGTTGCCTCATCAAGGGACAAAGCAAATAGTCAAGCTATGACTTTGAACAGTGAAGAAAGGTGTTTACGAAGAGGTTTTCTCCAAGGATTACAGGATATAAATTGGGAGGCCATCCTTCAAATTCCATTGTAAAGAGTATATACTTATACATTGCATGTAGAGAGTTTTGTTACATCCCAAAGGGCACTCATAGCATGTCATATACCATCAATAACTTGTTGTTCAATACTAGATTGTACCAAACTAAAATTTTCATGATCTGTGGCAACGTGTATGCAAGTTATGTAACCTACTTGCAGATACCTCCAAGTTAACAAAAGCTCATCAAGGGATTATTTACTATCATCAAATATCATTAGGTCATCCTAGATCAAAAATCAAATGGGACTTATATATATATAATCAATAGACCTAGTATACCATTTGCGATAGAAGACTAGTCTATACTACTCGCTCATTTCGGTCCCTGAGGTAGAGTATGGTACTTGTATTTGTTACTATTAAAACAATTCTTACGTATGCTATCCATTCTCCTTTTGCATCTCTACTACTAGCATAATTTCTTACTCCTTTGGAGGCATTTGAATCTCTATATGTTTGTGGACTACTACTCAAATCCTTGTTGGTCATGTAAAGGTTGATTTTGAATTGTGTGATTTTGACATACATCCTTTGGACATTACTATTGCAAAAAAAGTTCAATGGTTTGTTCTATATCCTTTTTACTTTTTCAATGTCCTTGAAAATTAGTGAAAGTATCCTAGCTTCCAACTAGAGCATTCTCTCTTTAAAATGATGGTGCGATTCCCACAGCCCCCATAGAAATAAGACAAGGCCATCCTGAAATGATCAAATAGGCGCCCCCAACTATGGCATAAGGTTAGTTAGTAGATTATTTTAATGATTGGTCTCTAATAGCCACAACCCCAACACTACAAGACAAAAACCAAGGATCTTCCTACTAACAAATGACCCAAGCTAACAATGTAGCACACATATTAGAATCCTTCTTGAATCACCTGCTTTATAAATAGATCTCTATTTAGGCTTCCACAAAGCAATAAAACATTTAGATCTAAAACTCTTCAACCCCAACTCTCGAGGGTCTATAAGCTATCAAAAAACTTATTTTTTCTTCTTGTTTTTCCTCTCTTCTCTTCTCACATATACGACTATCCCTTTCGTTCCCTTCTCCACAAGTGGCAAGCATGTTGTCGACTAATTTGAAATCCACTCACTAGAGTTATATTTTCTACAATTATGTACCTAAAAGTCAAATAGAGTATATTTACAACTCTTCTCTAGTTTATCCACACTTGGTGATATATCTTGAGTCAAATATTGTCATCCACCATGTTTTAAGTTTAAGCAAGTGTAGATTTTCTTGTGCAGTAGGGGCTTTGAAATTGGACTATATAGTAGTTATCTACCTATGTTAGACTACATATATAGCAATAATAATCCAAAAATTAGGGTTTGATTAGTAAATATAGTAGGGTTTGTTTGTTGAATTTTTGAGGCCTACACAAGTTCATGATCTTCAGAGTGAGCTATGGAGGATGATAAGAGTGCGCATGATGTGTATGTGTGAGATAGAATGTGTACATGGAAAGAAAAGAGAGAACAAGACAAAATCAAATGCAAAATAGATGCATATTCTTTTTGATAGAGACAAGTCGAGTGATTGTTGTAATGTGGGATATATCCTTTTTTATAGGGTAATACAAGCTACTTTTTCTTATATCATAGGTGACTTTGACTTCATAGTCACATGGGATTTCAACTAGCACCTCACACGGTATATTCATACCTCTCACATGGATCCAAAAGCATCTCCCTTTTCCACCAAATAAGGGAAACAAGCTAAACAAAAACAAAGTTGGCTAGGTGGCACTCACTCCTTAGATCAAACCAAAGATAGCTAAGGCAAACCAATACATCTTGAATTTTTGGATTCTCATGGTCCCCTCCAAAAATCCATGATTATAAAGAATCAAACATCTAGAACTTTGAAGTCAAAAGTCTAGGACTACAAGAAAACTAGCATAAATACAATCAAAAGAGAGACATTTGGAACTTTGAAGTTTCATGATTCTCTTCAAAGTCTAGGATTAGAAATGATGAAAAAGTTGCCATAAATCTAAACCTAACTATTACAAAGTAATTTTTTAAGTTAAAGATATTCTTTCATAACTCTTTGTGTGAGTTAGGAAGCTTTTGTCATGTTCTTTTGACCCAATGATGTACATTGTAGAACTTTGTAGTTGGACACATAGATCTAATGTGCAAATGATGCATAAGATTCTTGTATAATGATCTTCCTTATGGAAAAAAATGGCTCCCTCATAAGAGACATAAGAAGTTCGTTGCTAAACACTTTGGTCGATGACCCTCCCTATTGTTTCTAGCATACAAACGTGCTCTCCTTTTGGTCATGTTGAGCTCAAGTTGTGATCTTCCAAAATCTCTTCTTGGTAGTTAGCTCCTTGTTGATCATTGGGATGTCATTCTCCAACAACAAGCTTGTTGATTTTATTAGAGCTCCTCTTTTCAAGGTTGATTGAAGAAGATGATCCAAATAGAAATAGACCCAAAGGTAAGGGCCTTGTGTGCATACAAGAGAAGTAGGGCTTTAAAAAAAGTTTTTTTGTGTGAACGAGGGATAAATGTCATTAAGGTTTGAAACCTTAATAAGTGTAAAATATTATTTCTTGTAGCACTTATAGGTGGAGCTTATTTGATTTGTTGCACTTGATGCACTAATCATGATGCTTTGGACTAGTAGCTTTGTAAGTAATGTCTACCTAAATTGTTACACCTTGATGTAGGCTGACAAATGAAGATCCTCAAAAGTTGGTCCATGAATTTGAAGGTTGCCAAATGTGGATCCTGCATTGTGTCAAATAGATGTTTTCATGTCTAGAGCTTGAACAACCACCTTTGGCATGGACTATGTTGTTGTGTCGTGGACTATTGTGCTAATGTTGTGGACTATCACATTGATGTCATTTTGTAGCTCATTGTGGATGTTGCATCATTGGTAGTCCACATGTTGAACCTAATGATTTTGCATAGTCTCCAAGGGGTGTTGCTACCATATTGAAAATGTTGGGATGAAGCACTCGTCAAACAAGTAGCCAACCTCCAAAATTTAAAGTACTAAAGAAATTAAAGGCTTTATAAAGGTCATCACCTCTCTCTCAATGAAGGAAAGAGAGAATATAGGAGAAATGGAAGGTAAAAATGACTACAAGCTCCATTTTTGAAGAAAATTCCAAAAAATAAAAAGAAAACTCTCTCTCCCTATTTAAAGATAGAGTCTCACATTGTCTTCTCTCTCTTAATAAAGGAATGTGAGAGTATAGGATTAGGGATTTAGGTAGAGAAAACTAAAACTAGAAAAGAGATAAGTGAGAAGGCAAAGAGGATTAAGTGTGTATTGACATCCAAAAAAGGAGTGAGAAGAGCAATCACACAATAAAAATGTGAATAATGAGAATCTTAGTCTATGCAAGGATGTTACCTTCTCTGATACCATGTTAAACTTTTGAGGTCCACACATGTTCATGAGCTTGAGAGTGAGCTATGGAGGATGGTACCTTAGAGTGCTCATGGTGTGTGTGTGTGTGTGTGTGTGTGTGTGTGTGTGTGTGTGTGTGTGTGTGTGTGTGTGTGTGTGTGGAGGAAAAAGAGAGAACAAGACACAAGTTAGATACAAAGTAGATTCATATTCTTGTTGATAGAGAAAAGTAAAGTGATTATTATAATGTGAAATAGAGCCCTTTTTATAGGCTAATATAAGTTGTTTTTTCTTACATCATAGATGACATCATAATCACATGGGATTCCAACTAGCATCTCACATGGGTGTATTCATATCTCTTAGATGGATCCAAATGTGTCAAGCTTTTCCACCAAATAAGGGGGGACTCATGTGAGATTATTTGAAGTGGCATATTTCAACACTATTTAGATAAATTCTTTCATGTCATGAAAAGAGGTGTACATGAGGATTTGGTTTTGAGGCAATTTTAAAAGGGGAACCTCATTTCTTGATATGCATGCAAAGTTATTAGTAGGGGTGGTATGTTCAAAATAGGATATGCACTAGCTTTTCCTAAAAAATAGTGGCAAGTTGCGTCAAACACAACTACAATCATGAACTATCTTTTATTTTAAGCCTACAACTACTAGAGCATAAGCAAGTAGGGAATGTTGATGAAGGAATAGCAAATTGAACTAGTCCTTAGGTTGTATCTACTAGTGATTGTGGTGGCTAAGGCACTAAACATTTGCCAATAATTGCAACCCATCAAACTAAGAATTGGCTAGGTATATTGGCAATTGTGGTGGCTAGAATAGTAAACATCGACCAATAATTGCAACCCATCAAAGTAAGAAGAATGGTGAAGAATTGGAAGCAATCATGCACTGCTTTTAGAGATTTTTCTAAAGTTTGAATATAGAGAAGTAGAGATCATCATTTATGAATAGGCAGGTTGCCATACACACATGAGTTAGGGCTATTTATAATGACTACATGTTGCAATTTATACACTAGGATTGATTGTTCCAGGAGGATTTGCTATTAATTAATGTATGACAATATTATACACACTCATCACCTCACTCGTGCACATGGAAAGATTCCACTTGTGCACATCCATTAAGCTAGTCAACCACATAAAGTCACTCATGCATGGCCATATACTCCCACTTGGTAACACCTAGCCAAGCACTTTTGCACATGAGCCACTTGTACACATTAGGACACTCAATCAGACACTTCGTCACTCACACACACACATGCACATAGGCCTTAGCTAATCATAATCATTTGTCCACCTATCCATATTTGTTGGTGCGTGCGCATGTGTGCGCACGCACACACACACAGAGTGAACCTACCCTAAATTTGATGACACATGATCGTTTGAGGCTACCACCATTCTACATATATACATACAAATCCTAAAAATATCAGGTCTACTTAATTGTGCATAAGAAATTTTTCTTCTCTCCTAAGCTATTGCAGTTGCTATTTGCAAGCCACCAAGCTATGATGCCATTAAGCATTACAATTTGTGAACCTCTAATGGTAGCATTGTAGCTTGATTTTCATGCTACATGGATGTCTATATACATAGTAGTGCATTAACTCCTTGGCTAAAGTCATGATATTCCCTCATGGTTCCATTTACACTACCATTAGTCCTCAAGTGCTTAGTCTTTTGGATAGTTGAATGCATGTGCTTCCCTCTATCATGAGGTGGAAAAAGTTGTTGTTGTAATTCCACTAAAGTACATTGCCTTGTAATTATCACACTTATGATATGGCCCTCTAGTTGTAATCAATAACCACTTTTATTGAAAAGTATATGGTGTTGATCTATGACAAAGAATGGATCTACGATTATAGCTTGTAACATAGAATGATTTGCTATGTAAATAACATTGATGCCAGGCTACCATGCCAGATTGGGTAGCCTATGTTAGACAAATTGTCCATCTTTCTAATATAGAATACTACTCAAGAATAAGACAACTATATTAGCTACCAAATGCCCCTAAGAATTAGCATGATTACAACCTGGTGCCGTCTTTTCCATATTACCAAACATGCTTTCACAATGCAACCCTTTTCCAAGTGCCTAATCGGTAGATATAGCCTTAATACCAACCCTTGAAGTATTTGGATGTGGTAAAGCATGAGCTGCTACCCTTCTCTACACTTATCATTAGCACTAACTCCTTTGCAACCTCAACCAAAAGTCTGGAAGCATCTTGTCTTTGAACATTGATTACTATATGTTATGCTCTCCCAATGTCTTTCCATCTACTTACTACAATTGTTCTAGTTGTACATGAGAGTTCCTTACTATAGTAATAGACTATTATCCTCATATTATATAGTTGCCTGCTTCTTCTTTAATAAACAAGAAAGTTCATACTCCATTAGAGAGGTCTCCAATACTCTCTCTCATTTTTATATGCGGCTATAATCTTGGACCAGTGTATGATTCCTAGATATGAATGCCCTACTCATATCTACACTTAGCACTCTTGCAAATGTCTTGGTATACACATCCACATGCTCCTACTCTTTATACCTGTGCGAAAGACAATCAAAGCCAATCATATGGCTAAGCTATTAATTGCTCATAGTTTCAACCATCATGGCATGCCTAAGTCCATTATAAGTGATCGAGATCCCCGCATGACCAACCTCTTTTGGCAAGCTCTCTTCGAGAACCTCAAGACTTGGTTAAAGTTTTCATCCTCAAATGGATGGGCAGAGTGAAAGTGCTAATTCTACTATTCTGGACCTTTTGAAATCCTATGTCTCTAATAATCAAAGAGAATGGGAAAAGTATTTGCCTTTAGTAGAGTTTGCATACAATAACACGGTGCACTCTAGTACTGATAAGTTTGTTAGAGACATTGATACAACTTTCATTCAAAGACACAAGTGAAGCATAAATGCAAATCTAATAAGCATCATCGTAAGTTACATCTCAAGTTGGGACAATATGTTCTTCTTAAGTTTGAGAAGGCCCGCTTGAAGAAGCAGAAAGTTCAAAAGGGTAAAGTGGTTAAGCTTTCTAATCGCTATTATGGACCTTTTAATATCACATATAAGATAAACGATGAACTTTTTGTTTGGATCTACCAAGTCATTGGAACATTCATAATTATTTCCATATAAGTTTGCTATGTCCCTATATTGGAGAACCTCCAATGGAACCAATTAAGGAAGATTTACCTAACATAGAAGAAACAGAAGAGTTCCTTATGCCTGAAAGAATTTTACACCATCAGGACAATACTCTAAGGTTAGGTAAGGTATTATGGAAGTATCTAGTTAAGTTTAAGAATTATCCCCCATTGGACGCTCAGTTTATGAGAATGAGAGAGAACTACAAGACTTTCCAGATCTTCTTAAGGACTATGTATCCCCACTACAGTTGAGGTCAACTGTTCAGAAGCCAGAGGGATGTCACTAAATTGATTGCTTATTACACATTCTCTATTTAGTAAATTTATGTCAATAAACTAATGATTCACTTTTCTTTAAGTGTTGATGATGATCTAGCATGGCCATGAGACCATTTAGAGACCAATATTCCTAGTGCATCACTTAATGGGGTGATCAGAGCACTGTGACGGGGATTTCTGGTACATGCAATACAAGTTATGAAGGGGGAAGGAAGTGTCTGCCAAGTGTAAGAGTGTACACAAGAACCAAGGAGTTACACATGAATGAAGATGGATTGAGTTTTAAGAAGAGGAAGTGCATTAGCATTGTGTATATGTATTTATGTGTGCATCCGGGGATGCCTGGGAATGTTTACTTGTGTGTAATGGGCATTGCATTCATTTGGGGTCATCCTCTCCCTTACAAGTCAAGGTTTAAGGTCTTTTCTCTCTTAATGAATTAAGAAGAGAAGCAATTCTTTCACTAAGAAAAACGAGAGAGGTAATTCTCTCACTAAGAAAGACGAGAGATGTGATCCTTTGAAAGTGAGGAGAGAAGTGATTTTCTCTTTCTAAGGTCTAAGATGACACAAGCTTTTGTGGGAAGTCAATCTTGAGGTTGAGGCCCAAGGCAATCTAATGAACTCTCCTTATCTATGGCTCAAGGTGGTTGCATGGACCATAAGTTAAGAGTAGAGTTTAAAAAGCTATTTTTCTTAAAGTAGACATGGTGAAACCATTTTAAAAATATCTCATGATAGACAGCCGATCTCTAAAAATGGCTTGCTAAGATTATCGAAAACTGTGAGATCTACAAGTTGTGTTTGACGTTTTTCCATCTGGACAATGCACAGAGAGATATTCCAAAATTGGTGCTGCAGAGCAGGTCCTAGAACAGCCACATCCTGCATGAAGATCAACCTTTCCAATCTTGGCACTCAAGTCTCTCTCCAAGAAGAGAAGCTCTTGAAGCCTATAAAAGAGGATGATCTCCTTGGGTGTGGAGGAGGTGAAGGAAGCATCACTTTGCATGCATCCAAGAAGAGGAGAGAAGGTGTAAGTGCTGTGGAAGCCCTGTTGAAATCAAGTTCCAAGAGAAGGAGAGAAGGTGCAAGTGCTGCGAAAGCCTTGCTAAAATCAAGTTCCAAGAGGAGGAGAGAAGTTGCAAGTATTGCGGAAGCTTTGCTGAAATCAAGCAGCAAGAGGAGTTCCCTACACATATTGTGTAGGAGAGAGAAGGAGAGACTCAAGAAGGATCAAAAGGTGCCAACTTCCAAGTTGTGCAAGTGTTAGCTAGTTGTATACCGTGCAAGGGACCGTGATCTTGTTCCCAAGATCTACAAGTTAAGAACTGGTTTATGTGTAATATAGGAGCTTGCTCCTTATCAATAATATAACTCCACAAGGGGGGGGATTGGCCCATCTTCTAGTCCCTAGTGTGTTGTCAATCTCTCTATCCCTCTCTCTTTCTCTTATCTGTTCTCTCTCTGCACTAGCATAATATTCACCATATATCTTTTAAGTATATAAGAAGGTCGAGCGTATTTCTTGGATCTTATAACAACCCATACTTCCTTAGCTCATTTCTCCTTAGTACATAGAGTAGAATCACACCTCTCCTATGGGGCACACATATGTATCCATATTCTTAGGCTAGATTCTAATGCTCTTGCACCACACCTTACGTGCACATCACATCCCTAGGCAGGTATTCACACATCCTAGACATTCCATCCATAGATACATTCACACCAACTGTAGAATAGCTTCATTACACCTCTCATAGACTAAATATCTTACACACTAGTGTGTAGATACATGTTAACTTAGGCTCTCCTCTTTTAGAACTTTCACTTCTAACCTTAATTGAGGTTAGATCATACCTTAGGGTATTTATAGAAAACCTATCTCACACACCTTAAGCTTTGTACATCCTACAAAAGGTAGGTTAAGATTACTAACCTACCCTTATCATAGCTACAAGCACCACAACTTAGGTCATGCACCCATCCATATATAAGTGGTAGCCCTTGAGTACATCCCATTTAGGTGAACTTCCCTTAGGCTCACCTAGTCCTTAGGATCAACCTACTAGACTCTCACACCATACTAAGGCATAACTCATGTAGGTTTAGACCATTGGGGTCTCATTTTACATAGCAATTAGCCTACAACACACTAGGCTTAGATGACCTAGGATCTCGTCCCACATCACACCTTAGGAAATTAAGCACAAGACATCTACATTTTAGGAGAGCATACGATTTCTTGGATGCAACCGTTAGGGTTGAATTCAAATCATTCACAAGGACACACTCATGAGAGAATCAAGATCGAGGGACTGAGCTAAAATCTAATACCTACACCAACAATTTCAACATCATTAGAGCTAACTAAGGACAAGAGTTGCTTGCAAACTTGAGCTATAACTTGATTGAGTGGGACTACATCAAAGCTTACTAATCAATCATATATTGTCTCTTTTGAGCTTTAAAAGATTTTTTAAATTAAAGTTTTTTTAACATAGTTTTTCACACACTTTGAGAGAAAGAGAGAGAGAGAGAGAGGGGAGGGGGAGGAGGAGGAAAGAGGAAACATAAGTCTTTTTTAAATTAACATTTTTCTTCTCCTTCTCCCTCCCTCTCTCTCATGTGTAAGGCCTAGGTTTTCTCTCTCTCTCTCTCTTTTTGTTAGATTAAACTTTTTAATTTAAAATTTTTTAATTAAAATAAGGAGATATATATATATATATATATATATATACATACATATATATACATATACAAAGAGCAAAAAGCAAAGAAGAGGAGAGGGAAGGAGAGAAAGGGGAAATAGAGAGAAAGAGAATTATAGAGAGGAAATATAAAATTTAAGAGAGAGAGAGAGAAAAATAAAAAAGAAAAAGAGAGGAGAGAGGGGGGGAGAGAGATTGAGAGAAGAAAAGGAAAGAGAAAATAAAAAGAGAGAGAATTATAGAGAGAGGAAATATAAAATTTAAAAGAAAGAGGAAAGAAAAAAATTTAAAGAGAATAAGAAAAAAAGGAAAAAAGAGGAGAGAGAAGAAAAAGAGAGGAGAGGGGAGAGAGAGAGAGAAAGAAAGAAAGAGAGAAGAAAATAAGGAGGAAAAGTGGAAGAGAGATGGGGAAAAAGATAAAAGAGAAAAGTCTTTTTTAAATTTAAATATATTTTTGAGTGAGAGAGAGAAAGAGAGAGAGAGAGAGAGAGAGAGAGAGAATATATATATAAAATTTAAAAGAGAGAGAGGGAGAGAAGAAAAAAATGAAAATTAGGAGAAAGGGAATGAGAAGAAAAGGGGCGGAGAGAGAGAAGAGAAGAAGAGAGATAATATAAACATAAAGAGAGAATTATATATAGGGAAAAGATAAAATTTACATACTTTAAGAGAGACTAAGGGGGAGGGGGGAAGAAAGGGAAAGAAAAAGAGAGAGAGAGAGAGAGAGAAAGAGAGAGAGAGAGAGGAACATTTTTAAAGAGAGAATGAAGAGAGAGAGAAGAAGAATTTAAAAAAAGGAAAAAAGAGGAGAGGGAGAGAGAAGGAAAAGAGAGGAGATAGGGGGAGAAAAAAAGGAGAGAGAGAGAGAGAACTAGGAGAAGAGAAAAAATAAACTAAAATAGAAGGCACAGAGAGAGAGAGAGAGAGAGAGAGAGAGAGAGAAAGAGAGAGAGAGAGAGAGAGAGAGAGAGAGAGAGAGAAAATTAAAAAAAATAGAAACAGAGAGAAAAAAGAGGAGAGAGAAATATGAGAAATGGATTGTTGAGTGAATCACACGGCAACTTCGCTTGCCGCTTCGAAGCAGCACTAGTTATAATTATCATTAGTATTATTCTCCTCCTTCCTCCTATGTCTTGATGCCCATTGTTGTAGGGAATTCAATAAAAAGCTTAAGGAGCTTGTTAGTAGTATTTCAATGCTTGCGTTGCTTCACAATATTATCTCATAAATTGCACCTTGATGTAATCATGACCAAAGGAACATACATTCATGCACCTACCTCTAATTCAAGTGACAATGGGAATATTTTCAATTTAATTTTTAAAATTTAATGCAAATCTCCTAACTAATAATTAATTAATATGTTTTCTCAGGTAAAAGAAAGTTCTCGAAGACCAATGTTGGCGACCATTCTTTAAAAAAAAACACGAATGCTTCACCATTGCACAAAGTCACGAATACTCCATTGCTATCTAACAATGCTTATCTACGAAAGAGAAAACTTTTTAAGATGCATGTTCTTGCTTCACATATTTGTTATGAGGCTTGCTTGATGCTCCACAAAGTTATGCTTTTTTTAATTGCAATCCATCTATGTTGTGTGATAAATAATTCCTTGATTCTTTTGCAATTTGTTGTTTAAAATGAGTTTTGAAGAAACATTTGTAGTCTTTTCTTTGAAATATGCTTGGTTTTCAAGGTTGTGCATCAAAGGAAAGCAACTAGAGAATTGGGGAGAAGGAGGAAGTGTGCCAAAGAGCATGAATCCTATTGATTTGCACAAAAGTGGTTGAGTGAGAAAGAATATGAGAAAGAGGAAGTGCCTAAAAGAACACACATAAATGTTTGGACTCGGAAACATCTAGCAATGGGTTGTGGAGTTCCAGTAAATGTTTTGGCTTGTGCAAGGAACTTATTGTCTACAAAAAACTCTGGGCATGCACAAGTTTAGAGTCATGGTGGGCCACTAGTGAGCATGTAGGACATTGCGGGTGTTTGGGAGGAGTGAGAAATGTTCTATGAGGAGAGAGAAATGGCGGTGTGCATCAACAAAAGTGAGAGAAATGGTCCACGTTTGCATAGTCAATGTAATAAACCCAAGTATCTCCCATTTTTGGAGGTACTTTGTGTGCTTGATAGAGTTCCTCTTTTTTCAAGGTTGAAGTTGACACTAACAGAACACCGGCAAGTCAACAACCATTTTATTGACTTGTGCAAGTCAATTGACCTGCACATGTCCTCACCTTAAATTAGGGTGGGTTTAGATGAGCGGCGGAAGAAAAATGGGGCAAAGGTGTGCTTTTTTTGTGGAGTTGTTTCATTGGATAATTGGTTTTTCAATTTACCTCCGAGCCCACCATTCCCCTACCGAACCCCCCTCGAAAGAGGCCCGACAATGAGTATCCCCTTGAAAAATTGTTGCATATCTCCCTTGGAAATTGCTTTGCTGCCGCCTTCACTGTTCAAACGAACAAGGTGGAAGGCTCTTACATTTTCCATTGCGTCCACCGTTATCTGAACGCAACCTTAGGCCCGGTTCAAACAATGGCGGACGGATGCACGTTTTTTTTGCATTGTGTGTGAATATATCTAACGGCCGGCTATATATAGCACAAGTTCTTGCTTGGATTGTTGGTTTATGTGGCTATGTAAAGCCCGCACGATCTTGGTGGGGGATCAAATCTCATGGCTCCTTTTTATTCCAAAAAGGTGATGGGCCTTGTTCGGTACGTTAAGGTCGGACATGTATATCTTCGTGCGAAAATCATCTTGATGAATCCCTTTTCAACACGTCAACATCACGAGCCTACACTTATGTGGCCGTCCTCAGAGTTTGAACCGGGTCTTATATGTACTTGCCACTTCCAATGGTTTTCTTGGAACCGTTGAGGTAACGTGCCTTGGGCGGCCCTCTCGGAGAGGGGTTCTCTTCGAAGGATCGATATACCGTGCTTTGGGTGGCCATCTTTGAGAGCGGTTTTCCTACCTATCATGAAAACGAAGTTTGCGTGTTTGAAGGTTTGCTTCACACACGATATTCTTGCTTTTGCGTTTGCTTCACCGCCTCTTCTCGCTCCACGCCTATAAATAGGTGCTCTCCTCCATCTTTCCCTCTACAAGCTCTTCGCCGTTTCTGAACGTTTTTCTGTCTGCCTTCCCCCTCAGGCTCTTAGACCTTCATCTCTTGCGCCGCCAACATGCAGATCTTCGTGAAGACCCTGACCGGCAAGACCATCACTTTGGAGGTGGAAAGCTCCGACACCATCGACAACGTCAAGGCCAAGATCCAAGACAAGGAAGGCATCCCTCCCGACCAGCAGCGCCTCATCTTCGCCGGCAAGCAGCTCGAGGATGGCCGCACGCTGGCCGACTACAACATCCAGAAGGAGTCCACGCTCCACCTCGTCCTCCGCCTGCGCGGTGGCATGCAAATTTTCGTGAAGACCCTGACCGGCAAGACCATAACGCTCGAGGTGGAAAGCTCCGACACCATTGACAACGTCAAGGCCAAGATTCAGGACAAGGAGGGGATCCCGCCTGACCAGCAGCGCCTTATCTTTGCCGGTAAGCAGCTGGAGGATGGCCGCACCCTTGCGGATTACAACATTCAGAAGGAGTCTACTCTGCATCTGGTGCTTCGCCTAAGGGGAGGCATGCAGATCTTTGTCAAGACCTTGACAGGGAAGACAATCACTCTGGAGGTGGAGAGCTCCGACACGATTGATAACGTGAAGGCCAAGATCCAAGACAAGGAAGGTATTCCTCCCGACCAGCAGAGGCTTATCTTTGCGGGGAAGCAGCTGGAGGATGGACGCACCCTGGCCGATTACAACATCCAGAAGGAATCGACTCTCCATCTCGTGCTACGCCTCCGCGGAGGACAGTGAGTCGTAGCTACCTTGCGTGCTTATGCGCTCTTAAGCATTAGCCACTTCCCGTAGGTAGTGTCAAGTCCGCAGTCAGGCAGGCTATAAGCCTTGTTACCTTCTAGACGTGATCTGGTGTCATAATTGTTGAACGCTTGTGATTAGATGTGGTCTGATGACATAATGTTGAACGCTTGTGATTAAAAGCTTTCTTTTCTTGCGTTAACGTTGTCGCCAGGCTCTAATTGTGTTTTGAGTTCTGCGTTTGCTCTCGTTGTCGTGTATGTGTTATCCTTATTTGCTTTAAACGTCGACGGCTGTGCTATTGTGTAGTCAATGATAACAGGTTTCTCATAGTGCCATAGCCTAAGTCTACGTTGTCGCCAGGCTCTAATTGTGTTTTGAGTTCTGCGTTTGCTCTCGTTGTCGTGCATGTGTTATCCTTATTTGCTTTAAACGTCGACGGCTGTGCTATTGTGTAGTCAATGATAACAGGTTTCTCATAGTGCCATAGCCTAAGTCTGGTTCTCCTGATTACGGGTGACGAAATTAATATTTGCCTTTACATTATAGTATGTCCACGCAAGCATGTAAGATCATTTCTAGCATATAACTTGCTCTTCAAATAGTATTACCGTCCGTACCAAGGCTTGACCTTCAAGCCTGTTTCAAGCAGTTCCGGAGCTCCTGGTATTGTTATGTACATCATGGTAAGGACCTCGTTTTTTAAGTTAACGAAATGCTTGAGATATTGTGCGAAAGAGACATTAAAGTGAGAAGCATGAACGTTAAAGCGGTGTAGATCAGTCCAGATGAACTGCACCGCACAATCAAGCCTTCAAAGATGGTACCTTTGATCTGTAAGTACTCATTCAAGTTACTGGTCTACGAATATCGTCTGCGGGCCAATTGACTAGACAATGCAAATTGGCCAACCCTTATTCTCGTTTTTTGGAGTTGATTTAGCGCCTTTTCCTTCTCTAACTTATTATAGTGTCCTGCCCGTTATCGCGCCAGGAATTCGTTAACGGGCTGGAATCTTTTGAGCATTAGGTGTTGAGTCCAATCTCTTTTTAGATGGCGGTATGGGTTTCCCATACTCTTAAGTCACATTAAGAGCCAGTTCCCGTCTTCTTTGTGTTTCGATCTGACAGTCTGAATCCATTCGACGTCTTCCCCATTTTGGGCCAAAATTGAGACGCTAGCTTTCCGTTGGAAAGAATGAACTTTCCGCTCGTCCCATTTGTCTAACCAGCATCAAGAGTCGTTTCCTTTCCTTTGTGACTCGTTAAGGGTAGTCTCGGTTGGTAGAAAAGCCATCATCCAAGGTTTTATCATTGTCCCAAATTATAAATATGGAGGAAATAATACTTGTTCCCCTAGTTGCACCTTGTAGCGAGAGTTGAGAAATGACGTCCTCAATGCATCAAGCTGTGGAGCATGCAATTCTTTGACATAAGTTGAAGCAGCACCATTAAAAACAAAAAACAAAATCGAATCGCTTGTGTACATGCAAAACTTGCAACAAAGGGAATATGGGCAATCTAATGGATTATAAATAATCCGAAAGTTTACTTTTGGGTTTCCTTTCGATGACAATGACCATTAGCAATTTTAGAACAATGCTGGGCACATGCAAACCTTGCAGCGAAGGGATTATGGGCAATCTAATGGATTATAAACAGTCCAAAAGTTACTTTTGGTTTCCTTTCAATGACAATGATTATTAGCAATTTAAGAAATAATTCTACTTTGTTATAGAGAGAAATAACAAAGGGAGTATACCATAGTAGCAAAAACCATGATTTGAAAGAATCCCAAATGTTTATTGTGGCTCTCATTTTCTTGAAGCAACCAATCAAGTAGAGTTTCACAGAAATACCAACCCTAATTGAAGACCCCAAAGAGCATGATACTTTTCCCTCTTCAATACTCAATGAACCCTAGATGTGACACCTGTTTAGGGCTCCCCTTCCATGAGAGTAGCAGAAGCTTAATGTTTGTTGTGTTAATTTCTTCGGGAAATGTTTATTGTGTTCCTTTCTCATGTAAGTCACATAAAGCCCACCTATGATCTAACTTGCACATGAGACATTACACAAGCTATACTCACACACGAGTATTGGACATTTAACTACTCTCCTAGCCATAGAACCATTTGGATTTCTAGAGGTAAACTAATCTTGTAAGATGCATTAATCTTCCTTTCCCGTACCTTAAGTCACATAAAGCCCACCTAGGACCTAACTTGCACGAAACATTACACAAGCTACATCCATACATAAGTATTGGACACTTAACTATCCTCCTAGCCAGAGAACCAAAACATATGGATCATACTTTTGGATTTCTAGAGGTAAATTAAGCTTGTAAGATGTATTAATCTTCCTTTCTCGTACTGCAAGTTACATAAAGCCCACCTAGGATCTAACTTGCACATGAGACATTACACAAGCTACATCCATACGCATGAGTATTGGACATTTAACTATCCTCCTAGCCATAGAATCAAACATATGGATCATACTCGGATTTCTAGAGGTAAATTAAGCTTGTAAGATACACTAACCTTCTTGGTAATTAGAAAGGACCACATGAAGATAATTGATAGTACTTGTTGACATATTGAATCAGAGTTATTTGGGATTGTAAGATCAATCTACATGTCCTCTTTGAACCTTGGAGTATAATTTTGGTTGGTATAATATAGCAAGATCTTCGGCCATTTTAATACTTTTCCTCACAATTAATCATCTCATGATAGAGGTATAATATAGCAAGATCTTCGGCCATTTTAATACTTTTCCTCACAATTAATCATCTCATGATAGAGGTAAATTGCATTTTACCGCCTTGAGCTTGATAATAATTAGTAGTTTTTGTTCATAAACATATATAAGTATAAACATACTATATGTGGTAGCTGAATGCTTAGCATTGTTATAAGCAAACTCAATTTTGGAAATGCAAATAGCATATCTTCCATGGTTTGATTTGTCTTCTCAACTTGTCCATTGATCTTAGGATGTCTCGAGGGCGGGCAGCTTGGACAATTGGGTCTCCAACTTTTGGAAGACTATTTACCAAAAATCACTAGTAAAAGGGCAGCTTGGACAATTGGGTCTCCAACTTTTGGAATACTATTTACCAGAAATCACTAGTAAACTTGGGATTACAATCATTGACTTTCTTTGGGCGAACAATACAATTTATACAAATTTCGACAAAGAGACCAACCAATTTGTGGCATTAAGTAGTATTTAATTATTTTTTTTGAAGTAGGAAAATAAAAATGGCTTGATAAAATTTTTTAAGTATTATTGATGCTTCGTTTTGTGATATACTACCTAATTAGTAGTACAAACATATTTAGTCAGATTTGAAGAAATCAATGGTCATCTTTGCTAAGATGAATCAAGTCATTTTTGCCAATTGGGTGACCACAATTCAAGTTGCATTATGACCTTGATTCATATGGGGCAATCTTACCATAAATAGAAATGTTTCTCCACTTCCTGTTGAGAATTTGTGAAGGATGCAACATCCCTTCTTGTTTGTGCAGTTTAGCTTTATTAAGCTCACATTGTGGGTACCCCCACATATAAAAGACTCAACTAAAGCCTTTGTGTGTGGCGAATCATAGTAAGTAACTAAGGCCAATGCTTGGTGTGTGCTAGGGTGTCATGCTTGGCGTGTCATGTCACTCGTACAAAATCTTTTGTTAAGAATATCCATACAATCTAGCATATATAGCTTGCCTTATTTAGATAGTAATCCATTACAAATCAAATGCTTTTTTTAAAACCATGTTTCTCTCAGTGGCCAACTTTGAGCATCCAAACCACCAAAGCTTCTTGGGTTACTAGGTCTATCTTGGACTAATTGCTAGATCCTACCAAAATAAGGATTGTTTTGGCAATGATCTTTGGGAGAAAAATAAAAATTAGTCAAAATTTTGAAAAAAGACAAGTATTAACTTCAGAGATCCAACTAAGGAGGTTGACAACCATATTATTTGCACTTTTTTGGCAACGAATCTCAAAAACAAACTCTTGCATAAGCTCTACTTAGCTCACTTTGCAGTCCATGGAGATTGGGTTGACATAGAGGCACTTTAATGAACAGTGGTTAGTCCAAATAATAAACGAGATATTGTACAAGTAATGATGCTAAATTTTGATGAGAGAGAGAGAGAGAGAGAGAGAGAGAGAGAGAGAGAGAGAGAGAGAGAGAGAGAGAGAGAGAGAGAGAGAGAGCATGTTTGTGGTGCCTCCAAGCGCTCTCTTGTGAGCAACAATAGGATGAACCCATTGGGGATCCACCCGCCCCCTTCCCTCAAAGGCATTCTTTAGTTAGCTAATCAAATCCCACTACATTTATCTTAAACACATAAGAACATCTTCATTGATTAACTTATTAACATATGTTCCTTCACATAATGTTAGGCACAGATACAAAAACAAGAAAGATATTCTTTAAAAAAATCATGATCTTTATTCCAAAGAATTTTATACAACCATAGACTTATTCCATCAATCATAGTTTGAAAAGTCAGACTCCACCCATATGTAACCACCAATTGTGCCCTAAGCTACATTAGGGCCTTTTGAGAGACCTATCTCAAGCTCATAGGGATTTAACCTAATCCTAGTGCCATGTTAAAGGAATTACAAAAAGAGCTTTCTCTACAGATAATTTCTAATCCATTTTGGTTGGCTAGGGTCCCTCTAAATGATCCATCCTAGGATCCTTTGTTCCCTTTGTAATGTTTCTTCTAAGATAGGACTTTTAGAAAGTCCCTTATTTCATGATTTTATAGCTCTTACACTCTTAATTAGAATTCTCTTTAATGAAGGTAGATTCAATCTAATAAGGTTAAGATTCTAAATGAAAGAGAACTATCCATTGTATCTCTTTAGAAACAACCTTAGCCTAGCAAGTTAGGCTCAAGGTTACTAACCACTCTTTCATAGGAACTTGGAGTGAAGTAGAAGATTCCTTTTTTCAATATAGATACATGAAAGTCTCACAGCTTAACTTTAATTCATTTCTTTAAATAGTTCATTGGGTCTAGTTCCAACATTTTCTTTTGCTATCCCATGCATAACGAATAACTAGACTAGATCACCCATAAAATAGTTTCTTTTTCTATAACTTAACTAATAGGTCATACAATCACAGATTAAGCTCCAATACTCCTTATGGAAACCCCTCTCCTAGGTAGCCTATCTATATTTAATTCACTATCATTGATTCTATTAATAAAATATTTTTTTATTCAAGTAGTATTCCTACTATTGTTCTTCCATGAATAAGAATAGCAACCTCTTGTCCCACTCTAGCATTAGCTTTAGCAAATAGTTGTGGATAGGAATAGAGGGTTGAAATGGTATTTTGGTTTAGGGGAAGGTAGATCTGGGGTGGGTGTCAATGTAGAATAGCATACACACTCCCTCACTCTCTCATTCAAACTCTTGATCTCTCCAACTATGGAAATAAGAAGGAAAGAATTAAAAATGGTGAGAAGAGAAGATAAAGCTTCTCTCTTGCTAGCCCCTTGCTCTCTCTCACTCTTTCACTCTCTTCCTCATTCTCAAGCTATGGAGGCCAAAAGCTAGTAACTGAGATGATAAAGAAGAAGAGGCTCAAAGTTTGCACACACAAGAATGATATCTTCTATTCATTTCATGCATTATATACATGGTTTTATTTTTGATAGGCCACCATCAGTTTCTCCCTTGTGATAGGTCTTTCTCTCTTATACATTGCACTTTTTCTTATGGCATTGAACTTCTGGATATGATATTTGTAAATTAAATAGGCTCCACCCACAACCTCTTGATAATTGTAGGCCTTTTAATTTTAACTCAAAGAAACATTACCATTTACATAGGAGTGAGCCAGGCTCTCATTTTTTGCAAATTAATTAGAACTCATTTTTGCAAGTAGTGGATGAGAAAAATTAATAAATTTTCCTAATAGCTTTGATAAATATAAATACAATGAAGTTTCAAAAAAGTATGTCATTTTTCCCCAACACTTACAACACCAATGGCACTTGGGTTGGCCCTTATTGACTTGTACCTTGCCTTTATCTTTGGCAAGTTGTCCAATTTTTCTTTGGAGTTCACATTGCAATGCAAATGGTAGGTGGATATATTAAGAAATGTTGAGATGTCCTACACTTGACTTTCCTTGAATTGTGATGAGGGAGGAAAGGGATAGGGGTTACAAATAGAGTTGGCCAATCAAGCCACTAGGCATCTCTACTGCGAGGATCCCTACCTACAATGATGTGTGTATCTACTCATTGCTTAGAGCCTTTTCTCCATTTTCTTTCTCTCATTATTTTTTTTTTCTTTTCTCCTTATGTTTTGGAAGGTACTCCTTAAGGAGAGGAGGCAATGCTTTTGGAACACACTCCTTTGGGAGAGGAAGAAATGCTTGCAAACAAGTAGCTTTTACTCAAATTGTACTCCTTGAGTGGTTGCCACCAAGATATAAAGGATTGTGAGAAGAACGTATAGGAATAGTGAGAAAACTAGGTGTTTACCATATCTTTGAGCAAATCCAACCAGTAAGAATGAAGGAATAATGTACAGGGATGAATCCGTGCCATTGTGAGGTCTATCTTTGATTTGCAATAAAAAAAGAGTTATGGGATTCTATCTTTATATAGTATTCACCTTTGTTTTAGTAGCTTGATGAAGAGCTATAAGTAATTAATGTAGTGATGAAGGCAAGATAAAGACAACTGTTGAATTGCTTGATGAAGACATCAAAGGATCTTTAGATATGTAGGTCGAAACATGTAGATTCCCTCTAGATCCTTGGTGTTAACATTGGGGAGATTCAACAAGTTATATTCTCATACTCTTTAGATTTATATCTTGAACTGTATCATCTTGAATAAGGATAGTAATTTCCATCTGCCCTATACTATGGAGAAATGTAGTAGATCTAAAGTAGACTTGCTCATCTACCTCTAGGATACTGCGCAATGCCACTCTAGTTGCATCTTCCAAGCATCCCTAGGCTTCATACGAAGATTAAATTTTTGATTATTGAATTTTTACATGCTCTAAGAAATGATTTCTTGTCTTATTGAGTCAAATCCTAACATGGATAGCTATTCTAAATAACAAATGCTACCTTCTCGAGCTTTGAGCTGCAACTCCTCCTCCATTAGTAGTGTACAAAATTCCTCAAATGTCAAAGCTTGGGCTCTCACCTGAGTATTTAGGGCAGTTACAAGTCCATTAAACTTTGGTGGAAAAATATGAAGACACCTCCAAGCTAGCTCCTCACTAGTCTTTTGTATCCTAGCACCAGCCATTTGGTCTGAGTGATGAACACTTATTAAGTTGTCTCTTCTTCAACATATTTCTCTACTACTAGTTGATTCTTTGGGTTCTAAATTCTTGTTTGGTTTCGTGTTTCTACTAACTCCTCCATACATTCAAGCCTTTAATTCCTTGTTTATATATTGAATCAAGATCAAAACAATATCAGAATAGCTTGTAACTAAGACACACAATGCATCTGCATTCCTAATTTCTAAGCCCATAGAATATCTGCATTTGGAGGAATCACAACACTCTGATGGGTTGGGGTGGGTTGCAATTATGGGCCAGTTCCCAGCATTGTCTCTAGAAGCTCATAAGAATCAAGGATAATTGTAATTTTAAGCTTCCACAAAGTGTACTTTGTACCATCTAACTTACCTTCATTGAAGGTTGGTGAACATATACTCACTGTTTGAATTGTTAGTAGTAGAATAACATTGCTACATGATGCGCCAGACAACATTGCTCCTCTTCGCTGTTGAAGCCCTTGCCTCTCACATATTGGTGCACAAATTGGATGCTGGATGTGTACACAGCGAGCACCGGAAGGTCCCCAAGAACAAAGAACTCTACTAAAAACACAATATTAGTGAGTTTGGGAATCTCCCGATTCCCATTTTTTGAATACTAAAAAGGTGGTACCCGGATAACATGCCCATAAGTTTCTCAAAACCATATGATATGACCTATTATTGGAAACCCTTGAAAAACGGAATCTATTGACCTATAGAGCACTCAATTTGGAGTTATACTGTTCAAGTTATGACAAATCCAAAGATTTGATCATGTGTCCCAAACTTATGGAAAATTCCCATATTCCCCAATATGGTGTTTAAAACTCATAAAATCAAGAAGAGAGTTTGCACGATATGAAGCAAAAAGACAAATTGGGTACAATCTCCCTCCATGCCTTGTGTGAGTGCTTCACAAGGCATGTATTCATAAATTTATTCTTCTTAAAGCTCAAAAATAGCCCAATTTTACAATTAGTATGATTTAGCTTTTGTGTTTGTTTTTGTCCAAATAAAGTATAAAGCGGTTGGGCACCCCAAAAGTCGGGCTGTACCAAAATACAGTGTCCAATAATGAAATATTTAAACCGAGCGCCCATGCACATACAAAAATAATAAATATTTGTCAAGCGGTTCAATAAATAAGCGCGCTTAAATAAATATTAGTGCCACACCTTTAATGATAAGACACGCACCCATAAAAAATGATAATTTTTTCTAGGTAATTTGAATACAAGCTATTGCCCAGTGCTTTCCAACACCACCACTGCCTGCTCTACACATCAACTAAAGCATTCATAATTGTTAGAAAATAATAAAATTAAACTGACAAAAGTGAATAATTAGCAGTCTTCAACTACAAAATAAATAAATAGGTTGGAACTCTGTCCTAATCTTAATTTAATATGAGTGCACTCTAAACTCATAAACGTCAATTAATTTAAATATGTATTTTGCAGAATCACCCACCATGGAATCACCCACGTGCACATTAAATTAACATGACACCCAAAAAGGACAGGCGTTTTCGTCAACTTTTTGCACAAGAAATCCACCATGTGTATGAGTCTCGATAAATAAATATAGTTTTATGGAATCCACCGCAAAACCTCAGGAAATCCACCGTGGAATATGCCTCATGGCATCATACCCCCGGGGTGGGATAGCACTTGTCCTCAATTGCTATTAGCTCAATATGGAGCGAGCAGTGAGGGGTAGGCACTTAGGTCGCAAGCGTGCATCCATTGGGCCTCTTCAACAGGATTATTTTTAAACTTAACCAAATATCTATAGTATCTACGGCCAGTTCTAGTGGTCATAAAGTTAGTATCTAGAATAGTTTCACGCTCAAGGATTTCGATTTCTTCTTCTAACAAAGGAGGGTTTTTATAGACAGGGTGAACATGTAATTGGCCTCTAAATGGTCGTAACAAATTGACATGAAAAGTATCGTGGATTTTCCAGTGCTGGGGTAGTTCTAATTTAAATGCATTGTCATTGATTTTGTGAATGATCTTGAAAGGTCCATAAAATCTAGGGGCTAACTTAACAATAGGGTGTTTCTTAACACTTTGTAATCTTCTCGTTTCAATGCGTAACCAAACATAATCATAAACTTTGAAACTCATAGCTTTTCTTTTCTTGTTAGCTTGTTTAGTATATGATTGCTGGGCTTTCGCAATCATGTCTTTGACTTCAGCAAAAATAGTAGCATGCATATTGGCAATATTATCAACAGCTTTAACTTTGTTTGACAATGATGTAACAAGTGTAGGCAATCTATGCCCATAAATGATTTCAAAATGTGCTTTTTATGTAGTTGTATGCGTTGTATTATTGTATGCAAATTGATGTAAATGCAAATGTGTATCCCATGTTTGTGGTTTTGAAATTGTGTATGCATGCAAAAGATCTAATATTGTACTATTAGTAGTTTCTGTTTGTCCATTAGTTTTAGGATGAAATGCAGATGAAAAATCAATCTTTGTATCTAAATTAGCAAACAAGGTAGTCCAAAAATTATTGTAAAATCTAGAATCACGATTATAAATAATAACTTTTGGCAAACCATGGTTAGTGAAAACAGTCTTCAAAAAAAATTGTGCAGCTTGAGATGCAGTTAATGTTTTCTTGCATGGAATGAAATATGCTTGTTTGCTAAATCGATCTACAATAGTCCAAATCAGATCATGATTATCTTGGGTGTTAGGAAAACCAATTATAAAATCCATTGAAATATGTTTCCATGGTCATTCAGGAATCGATAAAGGCATTAACAAACCATATTGCTTACCATGGTGTCGCTTAAATCTTTGACAAATTAAACACTCAGATACAAAGTTAGAAACATCAGATTCTATTTGTGGCCAGTAAAAATCTTCCATAGTTTGATCGGACATCCTAAAAAATTTCAAACAACCTCACACACTCGAAATCTCATTAGAGGGATGAGCGTAGCTCAAGGTTGGGTTTACAAGGTTTGCTTTTTTTTAAAATATGAATTTTTACAATCTTTCTTCTTTTGCGATTACGGTAATCGATGAAGGTCTTTTTTCAACAAATATTTAGTCCGTGTAGACTGCATATAACAATATGCTTACTGGAATTTGGCTCTGTCAGAGTGTAGATACGAACAGGGGCTTGTTAAGGCTTTCGAGAGTTATTCGGGGTAAGCTCGGTGTGAATGCCCGCTAAGGAGGAGACTTAAACTTGAAAATTTTAAGCCTTAGTAAGTTTAAAAACCTTAAGCTTTATAAAAGCTTAATGACTCTTTTTGAAATTGATAGGGCGGCGGCATGTTCTGGGAAAATTTGGCGACTGCGAGTACATGCTGCCCCCGTCGTTGCTGAAATTCGAAGAGCTTAATCTCTTTCACTTAAGACTTTTAAGCTTATTGAACTTAAAATTAATGAAAAGTTTCTTATCTACTTCTCTAAGAAAAATGACTTGCGAAGGATATTGGGAAGTGGTCCTTCGTCGCCAGAGAGTGGTTCTTCACGATCCAACATCACAGTAGGGGGTTCTTCATTGCCAGGAACACGCTGGTATTGATTGTTCGTCGCGAGACTGACTATAGAGCCTGTTCGTTCCAGGAGCTTCGCCTTCGCACAAGATGGTAAGCGATTGGAAGCCCTTGATCTCATCTTCGCTCTGATACCACTGGTGCGCAAATCGGATGCTGGATGCATACGTAGCGAGTGCGGAAGGTCCCCAAGAACAAAGAACTTTACTAAAACTCATAAAAAGCAAGAAGAGAGTTTGCATGACATGAGGCAAAAAGACAAATTGGGTACAATCTCCCCCATGCCTTGTGTGAGCACTTCACAAGGCACGTATTATAAATTTATTCTTCTCACAGCTAAAAAATAGCCCAATTTTACAATTAGCATGCTTTGGCTTTTGTGTATACTTTTGTCCAAATAAAGAATAAAGCGGTTGGGTACCCCAAAAGTCAGGATGTACCCAAATACAATGTCTAATAATGAAATATTTAAATGAACGACCATGCACATACAAAAATAATAAATATTTGTCAAGCGCTTCAATAAATAAGTGCATATAAATAAATATTAGCACAATGCCTTTAATGATAAGATGCGTGCCTATCAAAAATGATAATTTCTTCTAGGTAATTTGAATACATGCTATCGCCCAGTGCTTCCCAACGCCACCGCTGCCTGCTCTACACATCAATTGAAGCATTCACAATTGTTAGAAAATAATAAAATGTAAACCGACAAAAGTGAATACCTAGTAGTCTTCAGCTACAAAATAAATAAATAGCTTGGAACTCTGTCCTAACTTTAATTTAATATGAGTGCACTCTAAACTTATAAACATCCATTAATTTAAATAAGTATTTTGCAAAATCACTCGCCATGGAATCACCCACGTGCATATTAAATTAACATGACACCCGAAAAGGACAGGCGTCCCCGTCAAATTCTTGCACAAGGAATCCACCTTGTGTACGAGACCCAACAAATAAATATAGTTTTATGGAATCCACCGCAAACCTCACGGAATCCACCGTGGACTAAAAAACTCACGGAATCCACCATGGAATATGCCTCCTAGCATCACATATTCTTCACTTCTTAGAGCCGCCTGGGCTCTAATACCATGTTAAAAACTAGGGTGGGGCCCTTGTACTTCCCTTTTCCACGAGGTCACCCATCCCATTATTGTTCACACTAGTGCATGCTTAATTGAAAGATTCCCATAATTGGACTAGCCATCTAGCCTCCAAAACCTTAAGGTGATGGATAACCTCAAGTCTATCTAATTATGGAAACCTTCCTCCATTTTTCCCAGGATTCAAACCTAGTCTCAACACATCATTACTGCACCGATAGTGAACTAGTTTTCTCTAGTAAGTGTGGACTACATTTCCAACATAGACTCACGTTATTTTGAATTGTCACACGACTTCTTCAAAATCCTTAAGGGTTCAAATGGACCTTGAGCAGCCTTTCTAATAGCATGGATAGGACACCAGATGTCAAAGGTTCTCTTGAGAGGTGGGAAATTGAAATCCCACTTGTTTTGTCCCCCTAATTGTTGCAGCCAAAAGATTTGAGGCTCTCCACCAAATCATCTTTGGCCTACTCATAGCTTGATATTGGCCAAAATCATGAAGAAAAGGAGATGTAGATAATTGTATTTTTGATTTCAAGTTCTCCATATCATCCTGTGAGGGTTTTTTTGATAATGATGATGGACTTCCTATACAAATAATGTCACATGGCCACAAAAGACTCTTGTACCTTGCTACTTGTTTATTAAATTGGTTCTTCTCTAATAGTGTACTTACTAGATTTGAAGAAAACTTGCAAACTAACCCATCCTATCTTCCTATTCTTAATGTGCTTTTTCTTCCACATTTTTGGAGATTTTTCTAGTGAGATCTCTATGATGGATTGTAGCCCTTTGAAGACCACCTTCAACTATTTATGGGATTGATGCATTTCTTTAAGGTCTTTTCTCATCATGGATTTTTTACCTTCTCATGTTCTAGTAGCACATTGAGCTTGATCATTTTCTTCTTTCTTCATAGCTATTTTGTGCTTTCTTTACCTAATCTATTATGGCATTTAGAGTTTTAACATCCTTCCTTTGACATATTCTAGTGGAGATTCTTTTCTTCATCATGTTGAATTTGGAGCTCTTTGATAACTGCTTATTTTGTGCCATTTTTACACTATTTTTTGGAAAAATCGAAGGGCTTTGGCTTTGTATTATGCATTATTTTTCATAAAATTTAATTAAAAATAAGGTTGTAAAGTTGTATTTGGGTTGTGCTGAGGTGGAATTAGAAGTTGAGAGTTTAGGTATTTTTATATGAAGAATTTAGGGAGCAAAAAAATAATAAGTGATAGAAGGTGGATGCAAGAATTTTTTTAGTGAAAAGCGTAGATATTTTGGAGACGGGTAGAAATACGTGTATAATTTAGTACGTATACATGGAGTTTGGGTCAACAAGTTGTGGGGCAGGGAAAAATTAGGTCCAAAGATGTGAAGAGATGTCAAAGAAATTGGTTCAGGTGGGAAAACTATCATTTTTGAAAAGAGGTTATTTAAGAAGTTGAGGAGGGGGGGTATCATGTGAAGAAGGGAGTTGAAGAGAGAGAAAGAACACAAGAAAAAATGGGTGCTATCATTGGGGAGTGTTTTGTTGTTTTTGCTGCAGATGTTACATCATTTTCAGCATGGATTGAATGCATTTGATCCTCTCTTAGATCTCCTTCAGTCTCATAACATTCTTGATCAAGATTCTTGAGTGTAGAGAGAGAAATTTTAGGCAAGATTAAGGAGAGATTAGTGTGTATTAGTGGGAGAAGTGAAAGATTAAGGATTTTGAAGATTGTTGAAAGTGAAGGGAGAGGAGGAGCAAGCACCAATACTCTCAAATATAGTGGATCATCCTTAATTATCTTTTTAATCATGTATTAATATTTTCATTAAAAAGTAAATAAGAAATTGATAGAATATATGATTGATGGTTGCATGTATTCATTTTATGATCTCTAAAGATAAAATGGAAGAAAAGAATTAAAGTTCTTACATTAGTTGTATTGAAATAGTAGAGAAATGGCTGAAAATAGGGTAAAAAATGTATTTTTAGATCATAATTAGAAAAAATTTAGAGTTTTGTATAATGTTGATAAGAATTAAATTAAAACAAAGTTAGAATACATTGAAAGGAACCTAAAAATGAAGTTTTATATGTTGGAGATGAATCTACTAAAAGATATATGTATTTTAGTATAAAAATGATAGTTTTTAACTGTAATTAATGATAATTAAAAGTATTGGTGAAAGATTAAGGATGAAGATCCAAAATAGAGTTAATTTAAGTCACGATGGATTTATCTATTTTATCTTAGTTTAAATGAACTTTTAAAATTAAAGTTATTGAATTTTAATGGTGAAAATAGTAGTTTTAAGATGTTTTTGGGTAGTAATTAGTAAATATTAAGAGTATGATCATATGTAATTATTTTAAATATTTTTATTTTTCTAGATAGTAGTAATAAAAAATCAATAACTTTTGATAATGAGTGAGTTAGAAGAAATATTGCAAAGATATTATAGTTTATTTATTTTTTAAAATCTACTTATAAATTTTTATTAAGAATGGACTTCATTTGTATGCACTTCCTTTGTTAAATATAGTTCAAGACTGAAACAATAATTAGTAAATATTAGTGATATTATTAAGGTATTAACACAAATTAAGTATGTATTAAGAGTTTTTAAGTAATTTTTTTCTCTGGTAGAAATCTTGAAGATAATGGAATTTATATATTATAGGTTGGAGTTCAAAATGAAAGTTAAATAACGATGTTTAGTGAATTGTAAGTATGCAAAGAAGGCTATTAGTTGGACTACTAAGAAAGAGAATACTATGACTTTTATTTTGATGATTTAAAGATGATGAATATACAAATATCCACCTTAAATCTTAATTAATACAATGGCTTTACACATAGCTATTTTGCCTGTGTATCTGGGGGCTTTCGGCCGTCATTTTTGGTGCATTCGTTGGGAGAGGAAAGCGTGTTAATTAAAGAGAAGAGGGGGTGGTCTTGGATGGTTTAAAATGTGAACATAAGCTAAAAAGGAAATAAATTTCAAGTTGGAGATAAGATATTAACAAGGAACAGAAACGGGGAGGAAAGATCTAATAGATCTTTCAATCACTTGAAAACCGCACTTTCTTCAAAACTTCAACATCTCGAAATGGGCACATAATAAACCACCGTAAGTATGGCGGCAAGAGAAACATATAAGGAGTCTTCCTTGAGAGATGGAGAGAAGCTATAGGGCCTAAGATTAGAATATTATGCCTATTTGACCTTGCCGTGGGATTTAACTTGTGACCCTGAGACCTACCCAATGAATTTTTGATCCAACCTAACAAGATTCTGATGTACCGCTACAACAAAGCTTTCTTGCAAAGTTTCTTTTCTGAATTGCCAAAGGAAATACAACACATTATCGTTCATAAGGCACGTGACACCAATTTAGTGGATGGGGGTAAACATTTTGGACTTCAATTGTGGGTTGATGTCGAGCAATTATGCACTTGGAATTGGATGTTTCAAGATGAAGCAAAGGGGATTGTCGTGTTAGCATCACATTTTAAGTTAGTCGATGAAATTCAACTTAATACCATTAGTGTGAACCATCATTACGATTGGTTTTCTAGAGAGTTGTATAAGACTTTTAGGAGAATAGACTGGGCTCAAGTGTCTTAGTGGGTAGTAATAACAAAGGGAGTCAACCTAACATTTGATACAAAGGAAGCGCGGGAAGTGGCTAAAATTGTAGGTTTAGTGGAAAAGCTTAGTGAGGACATACCCTATGGGGATGAGGATAAGGAACTACCTAACATTCTTCGAAAGTTTAGTTTACACAAACAAGGTCTCTTACAGTAGAGACTGATAGAAGGATGTGTTTGTTATGGAAAATCATCGCACGCATGAGTGAATGAGTGAAAGCCAAAAGTTAGCACGGGAAGAGAGAGCCAGAAGAAGATTGGAAAAGAAAGCTGAGCGAACATTGCATCAATCAGAACAATTGAACATTGAGCTGCAAAATACCTTGCAAGGTGGGCTGGATTTGTCATTAGAAATCAGAAAAGTCACTAGAGAGACATCTTCTATTGGAACTGAGTCAGATTACAATTGGGAGAGGCAAAGTAGGAAGCTTCGAGGGAATGAGTGGTACCAATAAGGGTAGCTCGAAGTAGGGGTCAATTACTAGTGAGAAGAAAGAAGAAGTTACAAAAGAAGAGGGTCAAAACAATGACGATTTTGTGCTTCCATGGTAATGGTAGGACATAGAACATACGAAACTCCTATTGATCATATGATAGAAGATAACAATATAGACAGCTTTGCTGAATATTGGGGTCTTAGTAGATTATTTGTTGTCGACTTACAGATTTCATGCAATACTCTGGTTGTAAAAAACTTCACATATTCTTAGCAACTTTGAAGGATGAAGCTCCCTTGTGGTATGGGAACCTTCATGCTGCCACAAGGGCAACTTATATAGTTTTAAGAGAGGTATTTTTAACTAAGTTTAGGCAGCAAGGGTTCCAAGACCGTTTAGGATTGGAATTTGACTATTTAGCACAGAACCCAAGAGAAACTGTGGAACATTACATTGAGAAGATGGAGACATTAATTAGGAAGATGGGACAAAATGCTCTCTCAGAGTATATGCAAAATTGAAAATTTATGAAGGATTGTAGGAAATAGGGAGGGAACATGTGAGCCTGAAGCGACCAGCTAATTTAGCAGACGCAAAGACAAAAGCATGATGGTGGGAGAAAGTAAAATTAGTATAGTTGAGGAGGAAGGGGTTATATAGTAAGCCTGGATTAGTTCCCTCAAGTATGTCACCATCCATGGTGGCTAGTACTCCATATGTAGGAGCCTTGATAGCTCCTCAAGCTGCTTACATGACACATGTAGGTGTAGCACCATCATCAATGCCATACTTAGGATTAAATCTGTATCTGGTACTACCTATATATCCACCACCATTGACAGTAACTGCATCTACAATATGGAGTTTAGATGAGTTTAAGGTGGCTGAGCTAATAGCCAAATCCCTGGCAGATATGAAGAAAGAGATTCTGGCTGAAGTAAACCCCAATGTGAATGGTGTTTATAATGTTAGCCAGCCTGCTAGTACAACAGGACCAACTCTAGTATTTGGTCAAAGGAATCCCACACCACCAAGGTCTAATACCTAGTGTGGAAAATGCCATGGTTTCGGTCATTTAGCAGAATACCCCACACCAAGTAGAGTAGTTCCTGATCAACCGAGAAATTTATTTTGTGGGTATTGTTTGAGAAACAGTCATGTGGAGGACCAATGCTAGGTTAAGCAAACTCATCTACGATAGCAAGCAGCCCAAATGAAAACAAATTATAACTATATGGATAGTCAAAATATGACTTATTTGATAGGACCCCCTAATAGGCCATTTACGCCAAGAGGCATGCCGACCCAAGAGACACCTCCTATACCAAGGAATCAAGGACATGGAGGATATTTAGGGAATGAGAGGTGGCCCTCACCATATAGAAATATTAATTTCAGAAGGAATAATAACGCATGAACAAGTGTAGTTTGTTGGAGATGTGAGCAATCTGGACACATGGCTAGATTTTGCCCAAATGAGAAAAAGAGGAAGGATTATGTCCCTTTGTGTGCCAAGTGTGGCCGTGAGGGTCATTATGAGAAGGATTGTCTAGGAGGAAGTACACCCTCACAAAGCCAAGAATAGGGTAAAGGCATTGCTGACTCAACAACGAACTTAGTAGAAATCGTAGAGGATTTGGAGGAGAGACCAATTAAGAAAAAACATGTCACTTTTAACTCGGATGTAATGATTGGGGCTATCACGCGTTCACAATCAAATTCAGTGATTATTTTGGAGAATGAACAGGGTCTGGGGCTAAATGAAACTATTAGTGCCAAGGCTGAGACTTCAAAACAAGGAACATCTTTACCGAAATATTCAAAAGATCATGATGTAGAAAAAGATGTGACATATGCACCATCCAATTTGGAAGATCAACCTATTTTGCCCATTCCTTTAAGTTCTCCAAAGATAAAGGAAGGAGTGGCTCCATTTCCTCAAAGATTGAGAGGATCGAAAGTGACTAAAGGAAGGAGTGGCTCCATTTCCTCAAAGATTGAGAGGATCGAAAGTGACTAAAGACAATGACAAGGATAGAGGAAAATCTTTTGGTGTATGGGATGAATTGGAAAATTTACACTTGTCTATTAATGTGAGACAATTACGTGAAATTGCTTCTACTTGTAATATATCGTAGATTAGTATGACGAACGACTAAAAGGAGCAATCCCATGACTGTCTTGCCTAATGCAAGAAGTGATACTAAAAATACGGGTGTTCAATCTGTAAGAATCATTGATTTATTCTTAGATCCTAGAGCTCTAGTGGTAGACATGGAGGTGATGAAGCTTATGATATTTGGGGCTCAGTTGGATGGTGGAGCAACAGTGAAGTTAATGACATAAGAGTCAATGCTTAAATTGGGGTTGCATGATAAGAAGGAGATTACAAGTATTGTTCTACGATTAGCTGATCAATGAAAAGTGACTCCTTTAGGTCTCTTATGTCAAATTCCAATTGTGATTGTAGGATTGGAATTTAGCATTAATTTTCTCGTAGTGCGATCTATCCAAGGACCTACTTCAAATCCACTTCTTTTGGGTAGACCTTGGTTGTTGCAATCATGGTGTGACTAAAGCTGGTACAAAGGCATTATAACGATAGGACCCAAGCATGATAGGGTACAATTGAGAGTTGTGGCTTGGGAGTTTTTGCATGAACCTATGGAGGAAAGCACGAATACAAATGATATGAATTGGTCTGAAGGCCTTGGAACAAAGGATAAATTTAATGAGAGCTCAAAGACTGAGCAAAACTATGCTTGGTTATATAGAGATTTACGTCATCATGCCTCGTTAGGCAGGTATAAGACAACAATCAATATGGTGCATCAAAAGAATATGGCAAAAACCTTGGGTATGGGGGAATATTTTGTGCACTATTCTTTAGAAGATGATAGTGATAGTGATATAGCTAATTGGTTGACCACCTTTGATAGTGGTTTATTTGATCTATTGACAATTTCTATGGATGAGGAAAATGCTGGAGATGAATGGGGGATTACTAGTTTAGACGCTAGAAGCTTAGTGAGGGAGAGCCCAAGGTTAAATATCAGTGGAATACAAGAGCACAATCATTTTCAAGTTTTCTTCTTTGAGTTTAATTCTTGAGTCAGTACGCATGAAGAAGAATCAGAGGATGGAATAGAGGAGATGAGTGATGAACTAGACATTGAAGAATTTACAACAGTGTTGGAGGTTAATGAAAGGGAAACAGAGAACCTACCTATTACATTTTCTTCTCTAGGGATGGATAAGATTCAATTTGGATTTGATCAATTACCTTTGTCTATTCAACAGTTTTACTTCCATTATTGGAGAAAAAGAATACGAGAATCTCATGGTAATGGGAGTTGTAGGTCTTTCCAGTCTCAATCTTGTAAAGAAGAAGACAATGATTCTCTCGATGGTGGAGTTGTCTCTTGTTATGTCACCATGATAGATAGGGAAGAGAAGTGCGGGGATGAGCTCAATTATCATAGTAAAGCTATGGAAATGCCTCAAGGGAATGCGTTTTACTCAATGGATGCGTTAGAGGAGGAAATTTTATGTAATAAAGATGAGGTAGCAAATGATAATGATCTCTTTCAACCGTTGCTAAATAAAATCACTCAATTAAAAATAGATAAAGCTGTTGCAAAGTGTGAAGCATTAAAGAATAAGAAATTGGCTCAATCTTTAAAATTATATTATAGCAAGGAGATAAATCATCTAGAGGAGATTGTAAGTTAAACTAAGAATTTTTCCAAGTAGGTGTTCTTGGAGACGCGACATATAGAACAAGTACAATTTCAATTGATGGAACAATTAACTATGAGGGATGCAACCATTAATGTTTTGCAAGTAGAGGCGATCTCGACATCTCATAACAACTTGTCTTCAGCAGAGAGAAAAAGTGAAAGCATCCTAGTGTCTCCTAGGGGCCATGGGGCCACAAATGTCCCTTGGCTCTATCATCAACTACGTCGAATAGATCATCAAAAAGGAGGAGTGCCTTTGAGATCTAGGATGGGAAATTTATTTCATGTGTAAGTGATGAGTGTGGAAAGAGAAAGATTTTACCACATCCTGCCGAAAAGATTATGGACTTTATAGTTTGGTGATGGGATTGAATCACACCTCTAATGGCATGAACCAATGACTCCAACAAATTTTACAGAGCTAAAGAGAGAAATGGGGTATAGAATTTATTGGTCCAAATGATCAACCTACACGGTATCATTCTAAGAGATATATTTTAGTATGTACTGATTATGTAACTAAATGGGTAGAGGCTTAAGTGCTTAAAATTGGCCGAGGCAAGGATATCGCTCTATTCCTTTATGAGAATATCATTACTTGCTTTGGCTATCCCCTAGAGTTGGTTAGCGATCTTGGATCTCATTTCTTAAATAATTTAATTTCGAAATTGATAGATCTTTATAAAAATAAACATCGAAAGTCTACTCCTTATTATCCACGAGCCAATGGTATTGTAGAAGTTACTAATTGTATTGTGATGACAATTCTAACAAAGATAGTAGAGCTGAGAATAGACATGATTGGGATGAGCATTTTCTAGAGGTACTCTGGGCATATCGGACCGCCTACAAGGTGACGACTAATAATACACCGTTTAGTTTGGTTTATGGGACTAAGGATGTATTTCCTATTGAGTTGGAAGTTCCTACTTTGCGTGTTGTATTGTCTAATCGCCTTAGAGAGTGGGAATGTCTTATCAATCACTTGTGTAAGTTAGTTAAGCTTGATGAAGATTGTATGTTTGCTTTACATCGTATTGAAGCCCGTTATAATCGATGCAAAACTTGGCATGATAGATATTTGAAGTTTAAGGATTTCCAGAAGAATGATTTAGTTCTGTTGTATGATAGCCGTTATTATAAATTTCCAAGGATCCTTTGTGGGCATGAATCTTTTCGAGTCAATGGTCTTCGCTTGAAATGTTTTGTGAATTAATTGAGAAGTTTGAGTGGATGATGTGGATATACTAGTTAGAATGTTTCTTTTTATTTGTTTATTTTGGTGTTTTATTTTTTTCTATTGGGGGGACAATTTTTCATGGGGGATGCAGATATGGAGATTCTCTGGATGGATGCTCTTACCCCTCATCCTCCTGACGCTCATAGTCCTAATCCTGCTCATGCTAGACCTTATAGTATTCCACAATTTCAGACGCGTGATAGATTTTTATATGCTCTGCAAGGTGAGGCATGTTGTGGTATATCTTTTGTGGTTCTCTTTTGTTTACAGTACCATCCTCAATTTAGTTGTCGGTCTTGTTAGTAGCAGTAGCATCTTTATGTGCATGCCTAGGTACTGTGTTGGCAGTGTCATGTTATGGTAACACTGCCATGTAGCAAGCTATTGGGTACACTTATCAATGCCATGATTATGCTAGTGTATTTTCTCCTGAGTGTGGTGTTTCCCAGTATAGGGTGGATAGAGAGCGGCACGAGTTTGCTCGTTATTAGGTTGCTATTTATCATTTTACTCCCTCTTATCTTGATCTTGAGTTGGATGATAGTTGTCCATATTGGGATTATATTTGTGCTCACATGGATTTGGTTGAAGATAGTACCTTAGGAAATTTTCCTGTGGCACCTATGCCACCTTATAGTTTGGTAGCTGATGCTCCCCTCCACGAGACGATGGAGAATTCTAGTGATGCCCTTGATGATGTGTCTGATATATTTGATGTGAGGGTGCTAGGGTTTCTTTAGGATCATCTTGCATGTTGTGATTTGCTTGATAGATTTGATGTTGATAGTTTAGATGATTTTGGGTTATGTTTATTGTTTGTTTTAGAGGATTTATGGGATTGTGATGATATTTGTTTAGATTCTTTGTTTCCTTAGTTTGCTTAGTTTGTGTTCTGCTTTACATAAATTTTAAACAAAAAAACCAAAATAACAACAAAAAATAAAAAAATAATCCTAAAAAATGATTTACTTTCAATGTAAGGTTTCCTTTGTTGTTTTTAGTTTTTCAAACATTAGCTTAGTTAACTTTCACTTAGTTCAGTAGTTAGATACACGCACGATAGGGTTTACCTTTCAGTGCAGGTTTTCTTTTCAATTGGCTATGGGCACTACGAAGTTACGACACATTATTACTAGGTGTTTGTTTTTCTTATTTTGTTTTGAATTTTTTGTTACTACATTTTCACTTTTTACTTATTTTCTTTTGTTATGATAAGAATGTTGTACTTATGAATGCTAAGTTCTAAAGGGGGGGGGGGGGGGTTCTTGACTCATGTGTGATTGTGTATTTTTCTAGTTTGAACTAGCTGACTAGAAACTCACTAGAGTATATCCCCTATGGATTTATTTCATTTTTGTTTGGATTTACTGTGTCACAAACCATCTCTCCGTGAAATTTTGACTAGTTTGTCCATGATGAAGTTACTTTTGTTGAGTCTTGTGAGATTAGCCTATCAATTGATTGGTTAGTATAGGTTTTCTGATTAAGTTTCTCGAGGAGGGTTGTTGAGCTTAAATGTTTGAAGGCTCAATACTGATTAGTGACAGCATACGTACTGTAAAAAAAACTCTTAAATATATTTAACCCCCTAAATTAAGACTTGAAAAAAAAACAAAGCCATGACAAGAAAGAAAGAAAAAAGAAACTCTCAAAAGAAGATATCCATTGCCTTTGAGATATTGGTAGGCTATAGGGATTTCCTTGATGCGTGCCTTGCGTCCGATGCCTTGTATCTCTTTGGGGTGGAACCTTTTGAGCATGGCTGAAAGCAAGTCTTTGAAAAAAAAAAACCTCTGATAAAAGGAGATAGAGGTGTACTAATACTTATATTCTATATCGTAACCAGTTAGTAGCTAGACACGTTTTCCCTTATTTCATGGAGAGTTAGCAATTCTGCTCTAGTCTAGTGTTGGTCTTGCAAGAGTAAGCAAAGTCTTTGTGATGGATATCTGGAAGGAGAGTAGCGTACCATTTCTTTGCTTCGGGAGGTTTTTTTGTTTCTTAGCAGCTCTTATGGTTTTCTTTTTGGTTGGATTCTTGCTTGGGAATTGCAATGTCATGCACGTCAGTGGATAGAGTGGTATGGTGTAGAGGCGGGCTCAAGCTCTCAAGCTCAACCGCCGCCAAGACCCACATGCCGCTTATTCCTTCAAGCATTTCAAGCGAGCACTAATGGCTACCTCTCACATAGCCAATGCGCTATCCCTCTCTACGAGTGTAGTGAGATTACCTTGATGCCCGATTGAGTTGCTTCCTCTCTCAAGCACTCCGATAGCTCCACGATTCATGATGCAAGCTCAAGCATCCTCAAGCCTCTTCCTCCAAGCTCCATCCTCCATAGCTATGCGCGAGACGAGAGAAGAGAAGAGAAGAAGAAGAGAGGAGATGGCTTCACCTCCAAGATCCCTCACCCTCACACACTCACTCCCTCACTCACTCACACTCCCTCCCTCAAGCACTCACAAGCAAGCAAGCAAGAGAAGATAAGGAGAGAAGAAGAAGAGTCCACTTTGCCACACACCAAAGAATGAACTCTCATTCACTTTTTGAACTTTATATACAAAAACCTAAATCCCTTTTGGGTGGATCCCCCTTTTTACATGGGCAGTCGTGGCCTAGGCCCTTTTTCCAATTGTCCTCTTATCTTCCTAGCTTCTTTCCTACCGCCCATCTACCTTTATAATTTGCACAGGTGAGAACTCAGTGCTCTTAAAATAAATCCTGATGCGCTTTGCGCTCTTTTACAAAAGTATTGACTTGCAATTTTTCTTGTGCATCTTTCTTCTTGATTTAGGACTTTTCTGCACTTCTTGTGTTTCCATATTTTTCTTGGTACGCCGTCGTCTTCTGTTTCACTTTTGCCTTGGCCTTATCTTCTGCTTTAGATTTTCCAAATTTTCCACCTTGTTTATTTGAGGGTTCACATTAACCCCCTCCTAGACAAGTGCCAATCCCATGGCACTAATGTTGCAGAGTGGTTGGAAGGGGGGATGGGTGTAGTCATATGGCTTTTTTGAGTTTGTATACAAGCCCTTGCGGGGGATGGTGTTGGATGGACCAGCCTTTGAAATTGAAGATGTAGTTGGGGCGAATCCTTTTTTGTTGCCGGTGTTGAGAGGATTCGTCTTTTGAAATTGAAGATAAAGTTGGATGGATCCTTGCTTGGAGAGAGGCGCATGTGCGGATCCATATATGAAATTTGAAGATAAAGTTGGATGGATCCCTGCGCGGAGAGAGATGGATGTGGGGATCCATCTTTGAAATTGAAGATAAAGTTGGAGGATCCATTGTTTGGTCCTCCGTGGCTGCCTTCTCTTGCACTGTTCCAAATAAGCTTCTTCATTCACTTTTTGACTAGGGTTGCCTCGATTTGCCTTTTCCTTGGTTTGCCTTCATGGGAATGTTGTCACATAAAATGGCCCCTCTCTTAGGTGGTTGCTAGTCCTGAGACATTGCAGTTTTGAGCTAATGAGGGTTCGATGAGAAAGGACAAATGTGTGAGTCGATGATGATGGGGCTGTATAGAAATTGAGCTTGGGAAGAAACAAATCACTCAGTTAAGGTGGTGGGGACTGGGGGCAGATTGCATCGATGATGGGGCCATCGAAGTTGGTGGTTGAGGCCTTTATTTGTACCTGGAAAGAAAAGAAGGTGCACTACCTGGGGGTGTCTCTATCTTACTGTGGAGTGCATGATGCACGTGCTTGTGGAATTGGGAGATGGGTCTAACCTTGGGCAAGCCCTCGGCGGTGTCCCACACTTGAGGACCCAGTTTGTGCATAAGGGAGGTGTGGTGCAGGGGGCTTAGAGTGATAGGTCTAACCATAGGAAAACCATAAGCAAGAGTTACCTTCCTAGGTATGTCCTGCCCTTGATGTGACCTAAGCATGTGTGGTGGGGAATCAAAAAAGGCTAGGGGGTTAGACACAGAGCCGGCCAGCAGCCAAAGTCCCAGTCAAGGTCCCTGGGCAAGCCCTCGGCGGTGTCCCACACTTGAGGACCCAGTTTGTGCATAAGGGAGGTGTGGTGCAGGGGGCTTAGAGTGATAGGTCTAACCATAGGAAAACCATAGGCAAGAGTTACCTTCCTAGGTATGTCCTGCCCTTGATGTGACCTAAGCATGTGTGGTGGGGAATCAAAAAAGGCTAGGGGGTTAGACACAGAGCCGGCCAGTAGCCAAAGTCCCGGCCAAGGTCTCAGACGCACCAAACTTGAGAACCCCTAGGTGTAGTGAATGTGACCTATGTGCATCTTGCTATGTCTATGTGTGATTTCTCTTTCCATTTATATTCTCTATGATTGCCTTTTCGCTTTGTGCCTCCTTGTCTTTTGTTTCTTTTTTCCTTCTCTCTCATCTCCTTCTTCTTCTTCTTCTTCTTTTTTGGGCCAAGTTGCATAGTCATGATAGAAGTTAGTCTTCATCATCGGAGTGAGGTGGAGAAGGGGGCTTAATAGATTTGTTAAGGAATTGGAAACTTTGGAGATACCCCTTGAGGTTTAGGTGGACTTGAAGAGTGGTGGTGGAGAGGAATGGATGATTGCAGTGGGTGAAGCGGGTATCATTCATATACTCTAGAAGAGTTAAGAAAAATGAAGATAGTAGAGCAGCTTGCATTATTAATCGAGCCATCACACAACTATCTATAGCGTTAGGATCAAGATGGAGGATTGGGAGGCCGCACTCCTGTGGAGTGGGGTCCTGCCTAAGGAGTATCCTACGCAGCCTAAGGTAATTACCAGTTGTAAAATAAAGGTGGGGTCAGGGCATGAAGAGAATTCGTTGATGAAGTGGATTAGGGTATTATACAAATTTTTTGATGTGAAGATAAGGGCATTTTCATATGTAGTACAATGAGGATTATAATTTATTGGGAAATCGTAGCGGTCATGGACACTAGAGCCAAAATCCACTCCCACTCTTTGAGGGTAGGGCATACAAGTTGGATCATTCTGCTCGAAGGATTGAGTGTTGCAAAAGCCCATCCAAGTGTCCATATTGGTGTCGCAGACCCTTCTTCTCCATGTAGGTTAGCATTCATAGTTGGGCACAGACCTTGGCATAGACCTTTGCACTTCAAAAACTTTATTTTACCAAAATTCAGCATCTTCAGTGGCCCATAATGTGGGGTTCTGCTCTCTCTCTCTCTCCTCCAGCCATTTCTGTTTGAGCTTGCCTCCAATGTTAATCACCTCCTCCACCACCTTGATGGGAAAAACCCTACGTAGGGTGGTGGGGAATTGGAAGTTAAAGTTAAAGGGGCTCCTAGCCATTTCTTGCCTCTTTCAGATTACAAGGTCGGCGTGGAAGCTTGCTGGGGTATCGTCCGCACATGGTGGGATAGGTACCTGGGGTGCCATCACTCCCTTGGCATTCCATTTTCTTTTTGTTTCCTCCATCATTTGTCTTCTTCTTTTCCTCAGCGCCGCCTTTCTTTCTACGGAGGTGTCTATGTGTTGCTGCTTTTCAGGCCGCAGGGAAGGAGGGGGTGGCACAAGCTCTTTCTTGTGTGGTCCCATTTCAAAGTTCATATCTACCTCCCTCTCCTGCCTTGGCTCCTATTGCTACTCTTCGGTGAATCCAAGTGTGTCCACTTCTTGCGGGGTTAAACCTACCAATAGGAGATAGTGGCGTTGCTCTTCCAGGCTTTAGCCAACTCCCCTAGGTTGTAGCGGCATCTGTAGTCATGCTCTCAGAGCTCTACGAGCCATTCCCAGTTTCTTTTTCATGGCCTCTATGGACTCCCCCTCCTCTACCTGGGTGATGTCCAACAGGGTATTAAGGAAGGTGTGTTGTTGCGTTTGGAAGCTCACTTGGGCAGCCTCAGCTCTACTTTCAGCAAGTATTTTGTCTTTCTCTACTTGAGCTAGATGGCATGCCAAGGTTTTAACTCTTTTTTCATTTTGGTTGACCCATTCTTCTGCTCTCCTTTTCATGTCTTCGAGGCTTTCCCCTTGCCTCTAAGCTAGCACTGTAAGCTTTCCTTCTTGATCTTCCATTTCTCCCCTTAGCTTTTGTTGCTCTTTCTACATTGAGGCAGTCTCTTGGGTTAATCTTTCCACCTCTCTTTTGTACATACGAGCTCTTTCCTCCCTCAGCTCCTCAAGTTCTTCTGTGGCTTTAGAGATTTTCTCCATTTCAGCTTTTGCAGATCTTTGTAGAAACCCACAATGTCTTCATTGTGCCATCGCAGGTGTCGTATGGCCTCAGTTTCTTTGTCCAATTGCATTTACCATTCCGCTTTTGTCTCTTCTTTAGCTTGTAGTTGCTCCTTCAGCTCATTAACTTCCCTTTGGGCCATGGCCATTTGGCATTTTTTGTCCAACTGGGATGCAGCCATGGCCTCTTTTTCGAATTCTAGCTCTGCTACTGCAATTTTTTTCTCCTCGGCTTTCTCTACTTGAGAGAGAAGCTCCTTGACATATTCATCATATTCTTCGGGTGGCCTCTCTGTTGTGGGAATAGAGGTTGTGGAGGCTGCCACCTTTTGCTTCTTCGGGTCTTGCCTCGACTCGGCGTATGCTATAGCCAGCCTTTTGGTTCCCACCAGAGGGGTTCCTTCTCCTTCTCCTTGACTCATTTATTTATTCGCGAAGTATTGGACCCAAGCCATTAGCTTGTTGGCTTTCACTTGGGTCATAGAACTAGGTGTGGACATGGCGGCGGCGGTGGTGCATGCCAGGGGAGTGAGAGTGGGGGTGATTGGGGACTTGTCCTTGCCTTCTTGCACCGCAAGTGGAATGAAATCTAGCATGTGGGCACTTGGGATCGGCCCTTCATCTTTAAGCAGGCTCGCGAGTTTCAGTTTGTCCTGCTTGGACTCAATGGACCTGCGCATTGCGAGGGCCATGTCTTCCTCCTCCTTTCTTCTCAACTCCTCATACTTCTCTTCGTGCTTTCTCCTTCTTTCCTCCTTGGCCTTTTTGGACTCTCTATGAGCCTTTTAGAAGTCCGCTTTCTCTTTTTTCCTCCTCTCCTCTTCCTGTTTTTCTTGTGCAATTTTGAAGTGGCGACCTGCTTAGGGTTTCATCCACTCCTTCTCCTTCTCCTTCTTGCCCTTGCCCCAAGGCTTCCCTGATGATGGCAGTAAGGACCCATCTAATCCAATGGTTAAGGCCTTAGAAGACGAACCATTTCTTTTAGCCTTGATGATAGGGGATTCTCCTCCGACGGGATGTCCTCCCATTGTCAAAGTCTTTAGTGGTCTTTCTCACAAAACCATTGAGGTTCACCTCATCTAGCGGCTGTGTTGCAATGCTCTCTAATAGGGGGACATTAATGTAGCTCATGATGGTGTTGTACCTCTGACTAAAAAACAAGGTGTGCACCATCTTGGCCTAGAGTTGGACTTCGAGATCTGGAATATCCGCCAAGATGACACCGTCGTTGGTGTGGACCTTCACCTTGTCCCTTACTAGCAAGGCATATACATCTCTCTTCGGCTTCCTCTCTACTTTGTTTGCCAAGCCCAAAGCTTTTTCCACCAGCTCTGGGGTCAATTCAATCTGAACCTGATGAATTTCCTCTCCCTCATGTATAGTTACGGTGCCATGATTCCTATGGAAAGTCCACAAAAACTCTGCACAGTGAATGTAGTCTACCCCTGGCCTACTATTTTCATGTATTTTTGCAGATTGCATTGCTCAATGATTTGCCTCACAGCCTGTTCTTCGATGGCCACGTCTTCTAGGTTGAAAATATATTGGAACTTAAATTGGTTGAAGGCTCGTGTTTCCACACCAAAGGATCGTATTTTGCTTGTTCTTCTTCTGAAAAAGGTAGTTTTGTAGTTTCTTGGCCTGCCATGATGGGTGCCTATCATGAAACCATATTCGCCATTAGTGTTATTCAAAATAGTCACAAACAAAAGGAAACAACTACATATTTGCTGAACTAAATTGCTCAAGTACAGAAGTCGACTTTTCTTCCAATTAGTCTATTGATTTCAAAATTTATTGACCTTTTTCGCACTCACAAGTTGTTTCATCCTACCAATGTGTGCCTTTCCTTTGTTGTTTTCCTTATGTGTTTGGTTTGATTTACCTTACCCTTACCTGATTTACCTTTCCCTTACCTTACCTTACCCCCTCCCCCTTGGAATTGAGAAGAATTCTTCATAGGATTGAAGGCTAGAGTGTAGAGGGCATTCTATGGATGGGTATAATGCTTTACTTTCATATGAGCCAAGCATAGAAGTTTGGATTATATTCCATGTGAGCATACCGGTCCATGTTGAAAGGTTAGATGCCGAGCTAGGTGATGTAAGTAAGGACATCGAGCAAGAAGTCACTAGAGTCCATGCAACTAGCAATGTGCAATTCCTCCTCGATGAGGATGCAATCTAAGTAGGGGTGTCCCTGAATATGTTCTTCCATGGGTCGGTCATGAATTTTTGTCAATACCCTATAAGAGGTTGGAGCACCATAAGTTGGGATGTTTTAATTGCGTGTTGTTGTTTGGCATTGACATGACCTAGCATCCCTGGAGCTCCCATTGGAGGTGAAGAATGTACCATTTTTTTAAGAAAGGGAAGTTGGCGGTGGCAGCAAGTCGTTTCAAGTCTTCTATCTCTTGATCGTTGGCACAAGTTGTGTGCTTATCATATGAGGTGATGAGGTGTTGTTGTTGCACTTGTTAGCGAGAAACCTCAGTGGAAATCAGCTCCGCCATTGCCTTGGAAGCTTTGACAAATACAAATTTTTATTCTTCCCAAGGACAAGGGAGTGTCCATACTTCCGTTGCTATAGGTTTGTCCAAGAGTCCCAAGTCTAAGCGGTCATAGCTTTTAGCAAGCGACATGAAAGCTGTGTCCAAGTGTTTAAGGCAAGAAACTAAGTTGTCCCCCATATTTTTAACTAAGTCTACGGCCAAGGTTAGAATTGATCACCGCTCATAAGAGGGTCTAAAGCCGGTAAGGTGGTTGACGTTTGACAAAACTAGAGAGTTCAACAGCTAAGGGTTATAGCTTGGTTTCATGTTCGATGGGTTTGTTTATAGTTGCGGTTGTCATGCTACTAGATGCTTCTAAGGTTTGAGGGGTACCATCAATGCTAGATTTGGGCAATTTGTTAGTAGCAGCCAATGGTTTTGGGTGATAGATTGGTTTAGGCCTTGTTGATCTAGGCTTTGGAGATTCTATGGACTTGGTGGCTCAATTATCTTATGGTCTGAGTGTCTCTGGCGGCTCAATGTTTCGCATGGTCAAGCTCGAGGGTGGCGTTTGAGTAGGACCTTTGGTTGTTTTGGCTTTAGGTAGCCAAATCTAGGTGTTACCCTCATAGTAGCCTTGCATTTGCAATAAGGTTTTGGGGACCCATCGCGGCTTAACCATACGTCGATGTTTATAGTTTCGTTTTGGCCTCCTAGGTTTGGAGTATGGGTCCTTAGCTTTGCGAGGCCATGGGTGTCTGCTTTTAGATGGTAGTCCTTGATGTTTAGGTACCCATTTGAACTGGGATTCAATGGCTTCAGTGTTGGGTTCGGCGGGTTGCCGACATTGAGGCTTAGCGGGGACGGTGGGGTTCTCTACCGGTGGCTTTGCGGACTTGGAAGGAGTCACGTCATCCTTGCTAAAAGATGTAACTATTCGGAAGTTGCCCATGGCTAGGTGGATACGTTGCGACTCATAATCGACATTACAATGAGCTTGCTTCTTAAAAGTTCATCCTAAGAGCGATTTCGTGCCTGCATCTTTAATGTTGGGCAACACATAGAAGATCATTGGCATGCTTTCAAACTTAATAGAAACTACAACCTTGCACTTTCCCAAAAGTGTGTATGATCCGCCTCCATATGGGCTGAGCTTAGCGTTAGTGGGATGTAACTGTGATTTGCCAATTTGGGTCCAATGGTCATGAGTTAAGACATTAAAGTCAACTCCCTCATTGATCAATGCATTGATGGTGCATGTGTGCTTGGCAATGATCGTTATGCTTAGGTAAGCTGGTTCTACATCTTCCTCATCCTCATCGTCTATCTCAGTGATAATAGCTACTCGTACTTGGACAGGGGGTGCTAGCATTGGAGGCTCATGCAATAGGTGTGTGGGAGGGAAGTACTTCTTTATGCGACTGCCATTGAAGAAGCCTATGCCTTCACCTTCTAGCATTTTGAGTTCTACGTTGCTAGTTTGGCTGATGGTTGAAACCCTAAAAGGACCTAGCCCCCAAAACTTAATTTTCTGCTTATGTCCTTTGACTGAGTACATTAGTACTAAGTCACCCTGTTCAAAGTTGCGCTCCTTGAAATGCTTGTCAAACCAGCATTTGCATCTTGCCTTCTCGCATATTAGCGCATGGGTGGCTAGAAGCCGGGTTTCCGATAAACGTTTGAGCTCAATTAGGTGTTCCATCCATGCCTCCTTCCTATCCCATCTCTCTTGGAGGGCTATCTTGAGGCTAGGCATGAAAAACTTTAAGGGTAGAATTGCCTCTGTACCATAGGTCAACCTAAAGGGGGTCTATCCCATAGCCTCTTGTAAGCCGTGCGGTAGGCCCACAAGGCCGCCATCAACTTGTTATCCTAGTCACTGCATGAAGTAGAGATGACCTTGGTCAGTATGTTTACCAAGATTTTATTTGTGGATTCAGCTTGACCGTTTTCCTCAAGGTAACAAGGCAAAGATTTCTGTTGGATGATTAGGAAGGAGGATAAGAGGTGAGCTATCACTTCGTTGATGAAGTATGTGCCTTGGTCGTTGACTAGTTCGATGGGGCAGCTGAACCCTGAGATCACTTGCTCCCATAAGAACTTGGCAGTGGTCCTAGCATCATTTTTCTCGTAGCTCATGCTTCTGCCCATTTTGTTAGATAGTTGGTGGGCCACAACGATGTATTTGGCTTGTGAATACTATGATGTAGGACTAATGGGGCCGGTGAAGTCAATCCTCCATTTCTCAAAGGGTTGTCGTGCGATAATTGGGGTTAGCTCCATGTGATCCTAATGAATAGGGACCTTAGTCTGTTGGCACTCATCACAATGCTTCACAAATCGTGCTGCATCTTGGAAGAGAGTAGGCCACCACAACTGGGGCTGCAGCACTTTGCAGGCTATCGCGTCTCCATTGAAATGTCCTCCTGCGATTCTGCCGTGTGCCTTACATCATGCATCTCATGCTCACACATGCATTTGCGCAGTAACTCGTCTTGCCCCAAACTGTAGAGTTGGTTTGCCATCAACTGAGAGGGTATGAGCTAGCCTTTTCTATTGGTTGTTCTCGTAGTCCATGCTCAAGCACTTGAACTATGTCATCTGCCCAATACGATGTCATGTCAGCTCTAAACAAATCCCTTTCGCTGGACAAGCTGAATAGATGTATGTCTGGCAGTTTGTCTACAATACCTTACCTAGAAAATTCTCCTGTGGCGATGCGAGACATATGGTCATCCATGTAATGCTACTTCCCTTTATGAACCACCATGGAGAAGTGAAACTCCAAAAGCAGAAGTAGCCATTTAGCGATGCGTCATGTAGCTCAAGGTTTGCTAACAAGATACAACAAAGTTTGATGGTCAACAAAGAAGGTAAAAGGCATAGCCAAAAGATAATGCCAAAATTTCTTTACAGTAAACACCATGGCCGAGCCCTCTCTCTCAGTTTTTGAGTAATTTCTTTCAATCTCAGTGAGTTGTTTGCTAGCAAAGCTCACTAGGTAATCCAAATTGTATTCACTAGGTTGGCACAACACAACTCCCACAACGAATTTTGAAGCATCAATGTGCACATGAAACGTGAGTGTCCAATGTGGAGCTCGTAGAATTGGTGCCATAGTCAGAGCTTTATTTAGTTCCTCATACGCACGTTGGCATTCCTTGGTCCTTTTGAATATGATCAACAGCTTGTATAGAGGTATAGCAATCAATGCATAGTTCAACACGAACCATCGATAATACCCTGTATGGCCTAAGAAGCACTGAACACCCTTGTAATTAGTTGGGGGTGGAAGATCGACAATGACCCTGATCTTCAAGAAATCTATGTCAATGCCATTCTTCGACACCATGTGTCCTAGGATGCATCCATGCTTCACCCAAAACTGGCACTTCAAGGGGTTCAATGAGAGACGATATAGTCAACAACATTCAAAGACCTCTCGGAGTCTGTCTAAGTGTTCTCTTCAAGTAGAGTGCACACACACGTCTTCCATGAAGATCTCTAACTCCTTCCTCAGTATGTCTTTGAATATCGTACACATCAGTCATTGGAAGGTGACTGGTGCGTTAGTCAACCTAAAAGGAATGACTATGTAGGCAAAGATGCCCCATTTAGTGACAAATGCGATCTTATGCCTATCGTTAGGATGCACTTGCACTTGATTGTATCCAGAGAAGTCATCCAAAAAATTGTAGGCCTCTTTGCCAGCCACTCTCTTGAGCATGTGCTTGGTTACGGTAGTGGATCTCTTCATTAAGAGATTTTCCTAACCTGGGTACTCCGATAACCTACTAGTGCGACTTATGAACGTCAAGTAGAGAGAGAAAGAGGACATTCAAGATTATGTGACCTATGTGAGAAGCCTCTTCAAGAGAATCTCTATGGGCGAGAAACCAAATGAAAGAGCAGTGTCCATGGTATTCATTAACGGAATATGAAGTGAAGAGCTCTACAAAGCCTTGGCCAACAACTTGAGCTTGCAGTGAGACACATCGACAAGGGTCTTTGAAGAAGCCATTAGAGTGGATGACCAGCTCAAGGAGAGAAGCTCTAGAGGCTCGAATTGAGAAGAGTCCAGTGCCAAGAATTTTGAGAGGGCCTCAACGCCGAGTGAGAGATAAGGCCCAAGGCACTCAGGATAAAGGAAAAGGCACTGATTTAGGACAAGAGCTAGCAGAGATGATGGTGGAAATAGCCAAATTGCAGGAGATGATGAGACAGCCAATGTGCCTAGACGTCCAATGCGTGCATTGTGGCAGAAAACACCTTCCAACCAAGTGTTAGGACCCTAGGTCATGACCTTGCAAGAACTAATTGTGGTAGGTTCTGCCATGATGCCATGCATTGTTGAATACCCCGAAGACTCCCGTACCCGTAGCCTTACAGTAAACCATACCTTGCAAATAGGCCACCTAACTTCTTTGGAAGGGGAGCCCCATTGGCTCTCTTGGCACCTAATGGTGCTAAGCCGACCATTCCTAGGATGGAGATAAATCCCACAAGTATCCCTAGACCACATGGACCCTACGTAAACCATCCACTGAGTGATACTCCAGTCCACTACATGGAGGAGCTAAACGGCGATGAGCCTTATGTAAACCCTTATGTATCATGTGATGATGAAGGCAACACAGTCCTTATGGACTACCGACTAGTACTGATGATGGCATTAGGTAGAGGGAGAGACAGGGGCCTAGGAGGGCAGGCCCAAGAGCCAATCTTGCGGTCACCCAGGATACGTTTCTTCGTGCTACCCTAAGAGGGAGCAAGGAAATAGAGATACAACTGACCTAAGATGCGTTGAGTGTGGAATCACTTATCTATTTATTGATTTTATTAGATAAAAACCATCCTAAAGTTTGGCAAACGAGCCATCAGTTCCATTGGGGTTGCTCGATATTGAGACACTCGATGGGGAGGCCATGCCTATCCCATTGCATGTCATGACCCGTGCACAGAAAATGCAAGCCGGCATATCATTTCTAGGGCCTAGCAACCTTGACACAACCTTAGTTGGAAAGAAGAGGTGGAGATGGAGGAAAAGGCCAAACGCTAAGGTCACTCTCAAAACTGAAAGTGCCACAACACTGCCTGTTGGAAAGAAAGTCATTGACCCAACGGTAGAAATGTTAGCTCCACAAACGGTTGAAAATGGAAGTGCTAAGGTCGAGGTACCTAACCCGAAGCGCCAACTCGAAGTTATCAAGAAGGTAAAGGAGTGGGTGAAGGAGGCCCAAGAGCACCTAAAAGATGCTGAGCCCATACTAGAAGATGAGATCCATGATCTCTCAAGCATAAGCACACCAGTCTCTCCCCCATGACCAAAATCAAGGGATGAGATGGCACCACAAGCAATGCCGCCTAGAAAAAGTCTAAATGCTACAGGCCAACAAACCAGTCAGGGCCATTGGCCAAGAACTATAGAGTTAGGAGAGAGACAAGTAGCTAGCAACCTCCTTGATATGCTGTTGACCACCCCTGTGACTCTAAGCTTAGGCAGCCTGCTTAGACAGCATCCAATGCTATGGAAAGAGCTGAAACAGTGGGTTGAAGAATCAAATGAGCCAGTTGCCATAGACTTGCCTGAGCACGACACAGAAACACAAATACCGAGTCTAACACTGCACTCCATAACTAAATCCTTGCACGTCAATGCTTTTTGGAAAGGCACAAAAATGCATGCAGTCTTGCCAGTCTGGGAGATGTCACAAGAAAGGGAATCGTAGACACGGGGGTGGGAGTGAGTGTGCTAAGCCATGCCGTACTTCAAACTTGGGATAACCCACCGGTCGAGACTGCTAGATTCAACATCACACTGGGTAACGAAATGAAGGTGAAACCATTCGGAGTGTTGGAAAATTGGCCAGTGAAGATCACAAGAATCCAATTCTCTATTGACTTTATAGTCATGAAGGGAGTGGACTACGATATCCTGCTAGGCTGACCCTAGATGCGCAATGCGAGAGCCGTAGAAGATTGGGGCAACGGTCTTATCTTCTTTGGCAACCGAATGGAGGCTGTAAGAGTAGAGATGGACACTTGGAAGGCTACGCCGGTTGACCTAGATGCCATCTCCACCATGCTGAAAGTGACGGCCAGGTTAGGAAATCCTATGGGTACTTAACCAAGTATACCCCATGTCTTGAGGATGAGCGAGACTAGATGCATGTTCTTGCTACCATCAACCTACCATTCTTGGACAATGATGAGTATGAATAGACCATCAAATCGATTGGCAAGACCAAGGACACACCGTCAATACCAGTCTACATGATGATTCGAAGCCTATACAGAAGACCCAATCTTGTCACATTCCAAGTTGTGAGCAATAGACGTGATCTCCTGGAGTTCCTAGGGTGCTTGATCGACAAGTTGGTTGGTGATCCAACAACTAACCTCAAGCCACTCCAAGGATGAGCCTAATTGGTGATGGTCCAAGGTGCACGATTTAAACTTGAGGTACAATTGGGCTTTAATCCCCGACCTACCAGAAGATATGTATCAGGACTTGGGAAATGAGGAGCAATCGAATAGAGACAAATCTGATGATGAATATGAAGATTGTTGTTCCTTCAGTGATGAGAGTGAAAGGAAAATTGATACTATAGAATACGACACTAGGGAACGAGTAATCGAACAAATACGAGTTGACTCCAGACCACACAAGTAGAACGGCTTTAGAATGGAGAGAGGAGTCATGCACAAGGAGTGCAATCGAACTTGGTTGGAGCACATTGGCATAATTGACTACGAGTAGGCAGGACTAGCACAACCAAGTGACACACCATTGCTAAGAACTGACTCACCTTTTGAGCTACAACCACTAGGAGAGACTCCCTCTTCTAGCAAAGATGCAAAGTTTGATTCTGAGTCACAAATCAGCTCAAGTAGTGATCCGAAGATACCTCAACCTTCCAAGAATAGACACACTAAGGGGGATCTACCCGCCCACCTAAGATGCTAGTGGTTAAGGGAGGAACGACATAAGCTGCCTTGGGAAACACAGATAGAAGAACAACGAAAACCGCAATACCTATACTGAAGCAATTTATGAAATTCAAAAAAGGAGACAGGGTGGTGATCTTGTTGGGAGCTAAACAATAGGGGCAAGCAAGCGAACCAATCGAGGGATCCACCAAGGTCGAAGAGGTCAATTTAGCCAGGGAAGGGAAGACATCGTGACTCATCTTTATAGCCAAGAACTTGACTAAAGAAGAGGAAGCATGTCTCATTTCTCTCTTACGAGAGTATATTGGCATCTTTGCTTGGTCCCTAGAAGAGCTCAAAGGGGTAGACCCGAGTCTAGTGACTCACAACATACCCATGACACCTACGGTCAAGCAATGGCCGTATCCTATGAATCCAAAGCATGCCCACATTGTTAAAGAAGAAATTGACAAGTTAATGAGAGTAGGATTCATCTACATAATTGAACACATGTCCCATAGTCATCGTATTAAAGAAGAATGGAAAGATTAGAGTGTGTGTCAATTACAAGAAGGTAAACACAGGTACGAAGAGAGATAATTAGATTTTTCAAGCCATTGAAATTGACACACTCTGTAGCATCTAGACTCATGTATTAGGTCCGACCCTTATCACCCAAGCGCAGACCAAATGCTTGTGAGCATTGAGTGGGATCAGTGAGGCCATTGGCCTCGCAAACCTGCTCAAACTGCTCCACAAAGCTGTACGGGTCATCTTTTGCTTGGTATTTTTCCAGCTGCTTTGCTACCATAGGAATTTTTGATTGGCTCTTAGAGCCTTAGTTGACTCCTAACCCTGCCAAGTTCCATCCTCCATAGCTATGTGTGAGACGAGAGAAGAGAAGAGAAGAAGAAGAGAGGAGATGGCAGAGGGCTTCACCTCCAAGATCCCTCACCCTTACACACTCACTCCCTCACTCATTCACACTCCCTCCCTCAAGCACTCACAAGCAAGGAAGTAAGAGAAGAGAATGAGAGAAGAAGAAGAGTCCACTTTGCCACACACCAAAGAATGAGATCTCATTCACTTTTTGAACTTTATATAAAAAACCCTAAATCCCTTTTGGGCGGTCATCCCCTTATCCCCTTTTTTACATGGGAGGCCGTGGCCTAGGCCCTTTTTCTCATTGTCCTCGTATCTTCCTAGCTTTCTTCCTACCGCCCATCTACCTTTACATTTGCACAGGTGAGAGCGGTGCTCTTAAAATAAATCATGATGCACCTTGCACTCTTTTACAAAAGTATTGACTTGCAGGTCTTTTTCTTGTGTGCCTTTCTCCTTGATTTAGGACTTTTCTCCACTTCTTGTGTTTCCATATTTTTCTTAGCGCGCCTTCATCGTCTGTTTCACTTTTGCCTTGGTCTTGTCTTTTGCTTTAGATTTTTTGGATTTTTCACCTTGTTCGTCTAAGGGTTAACATTTAGGGATTGGCTTTATTGTCACATTAAGTTAGTTCTTAATTATAAAAGGTAAAGATTATTATTTGTTGGAATGTACTTGTTTCCTTGGTGTTCCTTGTAGGATTGTTGGAGATGTAGGTGTGCTCGCGGGGATGCTCGTAGTTTGGAGGGAAAGAATAATTATTTTTTCACATGACCTGTTGAAGATTTCTTGGATGATGTTGCAGTCGAAGCTATTTTTAAAGACTGGAATAGTTGTCCTTTTGTTAGTTTGCGGGAGCTCACTCAAGTTAGTGAGGGAGGAATGATAACTACTTATTTTGTGCCATTTTTACAAATTTTTTGGCAAAACTGTAGGGCTTTGGCTCTGTATTATGTATTATTTTTTATAAATTTAATTAAAAATATGATTGTAAAGCCGTATTTGGGCTGTGCTGAGGTGGAATTGGAAGTTGAGAGTAGATGTATTTTTATATGAAGAATTTAGGGAGCGAAAAAATAATAAGTGATAGAATGTGGATGCAAGAAAATTTTTAGTGAAAAGTGTAGATATTTTGGAGATGGGTAGAAATACGTGTATAATTTAGCACGTATACATGGAGTTTGGGTCAACGAGTAGTGGGGGCAGGAACAAATTAGGTCCAGAGATGTGAAGAGATGTCAAAGAAACTGGTTCAAGTGAGAAAACTATCATTTTTGAAAAGAGGTTATTCAAGAAGTTGGGGGGGGGTATCATGTGAAGAAGGGAGTTAAAGAGAGAGAAAGAACACAAGAAAAAATAAGTGCTATCATTGGGGAGTGTTTTGTTGATTTTGCTGCAAGTGTTACCTCATTTTCGGCATGGATTGACTGCATTTGATCCTTTCTTAGATCTCCTTCAGTCTCAAACCATTCTTGATCATGATTCTTGAGTGTAGAGAGAGAAATTTTAAGCAAGATTAATGAGAGATTAGTGTGTATTAGTGGGATAAGTGAAATATTAAGGATTTTGAAGATTGTTGAAAGTGAAGGGAGAGGAGGAGCAAGCAACAACACTCTCAAATACGATGGATCATCGTTAATTATCTTCTTAATAACGTATGAATGTTTTCATTGAAAAGTAAATAAAAAATGGATAGAATGTATGCTTTATGGTTGTATGCATTCATTTTATGATCTCTGAAGGTAAAATGGAAGAGAAGAATTAAAGTTCTTACATTACTTGTATTGAAATGGTAGAGAAATGACTGAAATTAGGTAAAAACTATATTTTTAGGTCATAATTAGAAAAAATTAAGAGTTTTGTATAATGTTGATAAGAAGTAAATTAAAACAGAGTTAGAATGCATTGAAAGAAACCTAAAAATGAATTTTTATGTGTTGGAGATGAATCCACTAAAAGATATATGCATTTTAGTATGAAAATGATAGTTTTTTATTGTAATTTGTGATAATTAAGAGTATTAGTAAAAGATTAAGGATGAGGACCCAAAACAGAGTTAAGCTAAGTCATAATGGATTTTTCTATTAGACCTTAGTTTATATAAATTTTTAAAATTAAAATTATTGAATATTAATGGTAAAAATAATAGTTTTTGGGTAGTAATTAGTAAATATTAAGAGTAAATGGAAAAGTTTATGGATGAAAATTGGTACTCAAACTACATTCAGTATAAGGAATGTGTGGTTAATAGGGTTTGATGTATTATGATTACATGTACTTATTATTAATATTTTTATTTTTTAGATAATAGTAATAAAAAATCAATAACTTTTGATAATGAGTGAGTTAGAAGAAATATTGCAAAGATACTATAGTTTATTTATTGTTCAAAATCCATTCATAAAATTTAATTAAGAATGGACTTCATTTGTATGTACTTCCTTTGTTAAATATAGTTCAAGGTTGAAACAATAATTAGTAAATATTAGTGATAGTACAATGAGGTATTAGCAGAAATTAATTGTAGTTCAAAATGAAAGTTAAATAGTGATGTTTAGTGAATTGTAAGTATGCAAAGAAGGTTATTAGTTGGACTACTAAGAAAGATGATAATATGACTTTTATGTTGATAATTTAAAGATGAAGAATATATAAATATCCACCTTAAACCTTAATTAATACAATGGCTTTACACATAGGTATTTTACCTCCGTATTTGGGGGCTTTCTAGGGGGCAGTCACTCTTGTGGTCCTTGATTATTTGGATTTATCTTGGTTAACTCTTATGAAAGGCTTTCTAGAATTGCAATATATCTTGTGTATTATTCATCTTGGTAGGATGGTATCAACATGTCTCTTGGTATGGAATGTACCCATAATGTCCTCTATCGCCTTCCTTTTCATTTGGGTCACTTCTTCTTCAACTCCTCTGTACATCAAGTGCAATATTCATGTAAAGTCCATTCACAATGTTCTATAACATCTCTCACTTACTCTAGTCTTTGTTTTTGCGAATTGAAGCTCAAAATTGATTTGAATATCCAAATGGCTTTGAAATAACTCAAGAAAAATCATGAGCTCAGTTATAGTCTTGCTCTGACTTGAGAAATAGTATATATGAGATTTTAGATGCCACTAATGTCTGCTCGTGAAGATCATGTCTCGAAGACTATTCCTATAGCCACACAAAGATGTGTAGAGAGTATTCTTGCTTCCATTGATAGGGAAGTGGCCATTAATGCTAAGGCTCATCTTGAGGCTGAACTACAACTTGAAGAAGCCCTAGAGCTTGCACAACCTAAAGTTATGGTGATTGCATGCCAACTGGAAGTTGTGGTGATACCATGGAACAATGGATGGTCTAACAATAACAATTAGGCTTGGGTAAAAATTATGGTTGTTAAAATTACTATGGAATTTTTCTAAAGTTTCTCACTTTTCTTAACTAAATTTATGTGGTTGTTCATAGGCATAATAATAGGGTCTAAACAATAAACTTGAGATAATATAAAAAGGTACCTAGAATTGATATTTTTGCTTCATAAATTGTATTTTTTGTAAATTACCGAAAGAAACTTATGAATGGCTAAAGTAAATTTTATGATTGTGGCTATTGTTGTAATTGTTATATGATGGAAGATTTTATATTATGGATTCATTCTTATACAGTCCAAACAAAATAATGGTTATAGTGATTTGGGCCATTGGGATTCCTAGGCCAATGTGCCTTAACATCCTATAGGATGTAGAAAAACTCGTAGGGGGGGTGGGGATCCTATGCTCTTGCAAGAGAGGTGTTTTTGTTTTTGTGGATCACTCGAGTACTTGAGAAGACAAAGGATTGAGTGGTAAGTACCCCTATTATGTAAGATGGCTTTGGAGGCTTAGGAAAGCTTAGTGGGGCTCTAAGCTAATAGAGGCTTGAGAATTCAATCTCTCAATGTATGTGAGCCATTTCTTTGTTAGAATGCTTGATTCATTCAAATCAATAGCAATATTGGCTCTTTCAAAGTTCTATTGAGTGCCATCTTGTCTAAACTTTCTCTATTGCTAATACATTCATTTTATCCCTAATCTTGATTGGTTGTGCATGATCATTGAAGAGAATTAATCCACTATTAAAAAAAGAGGTCAGTGGCAAATTTGTGAGTCACTGATTACCCATAGTAATCCCTCTTATCCCATTCATTTGATCTCTTAAATTTTGTCATTATTGCATCTCATGAAAGGGTGAAAAACTATTTTCAGTCGATGCATCTCATCAATGTTTGATTAGTCTACCATTGAATCTATCATATTCAATTACCAATCAAGGAAAAGTTAAATTCCAGATGAGGTAGTAGGACAATGGTAGGATGACCCTTCCCTACTAGAAACTACTCTGAAGGGGTAGATGACTAGGCCTCGGGTGGAACTTTGCACACCTCCTAGCGGTCCTAATACCATTTACAAAGCCTTGACTGGAGCTATATCCCTCACCATAGGTACCACAGTGGATATTTAAGATACCTTGATGATCTATAATAGTTTAGGGTAGTATTTGTAGTCACAGGTCTATTACATGGCTCTAAACATGTTATTACATGCCTATAGGTATGCAGAAGTATTTACATGTATTTATAGGAGTCAGAAGAATTATTATAGATAAATTTTAAAACTCGTTTGATTCACATATGTTTTTAACAATCCATATGTAGAGAAGCTACACAAGCTCAAGAGTTGCTTGGAGACATTAGATTGAGCTAGAGGGGGGAGACTTGAGATGGCAAGCTCAACATATGGCCATCCAAAATGATTTGTCTACTCCACCAACATGTGTCAGTGTGTTTGATGGGATGTACTAGCATCTTCATTATGGATGTAGTAGATGGATACACCTACTATAGCTAGCATAGATATGTAGGCAACCTATCACATTTGTATTATTCACACTTCTGTCTACACCCTAGCACTTTTATTTTAGGAAAACTAGAAGACAAGGAGGAGAAGAAAAAGAAGAAGAAGAAGTAGTAGTTTGCCTCCATATGAGAGAGAGAGAGAAAGAAAGAAAGAAAGAAAGTTATATTAACGTCTTCTAAAGACCAAAACTGGCCTATGAGACAAACTGTGATACAACTGATGAGGTCCAGCTATCCAAAATAAAAGTGCTGAATGAAAAGCTAAAAATTGGAAACTGAAAATACGGTGCTGTGAGAGAGAGAGAGAGAGAGAGAGAGAGAGAGAGAGAGAGAGAGAGAGAGAGAGAGAGAGAGAGAGAGAGAGAGAGAGAGAGAGAGAGAGAGAGAGAGAGAGAGAGAGAGAGAGAGAGAGAGAGAGAGAGAGAGAGAGAGAGAGAGAGAGAGAGAGAGAGAGAGAGTATTGTCTAGAGTTGTTAAATAGGGGTTACATGTTGTTATAGGTGTAAAATAGGGTCAAAATAGGGTGGTCTCATGTGTTGGACAGTTTTAGGAAAGTGGTTATAGAATTGTGCAATGCGATTCTAACGGAAAACTAAAGTAACAACCTTGTAGAGGACATCATAACCTCGTTTTGAATTTAAAAACTTGTCATTTGGACACTAGGACCAAGAGATATTATCGAAATATGGTCAGTTGGTCAAGTAGACAACACACTAACACCTATGGCAAAGAACAAGAGAAAAGATCAAATAATAGTAGACAACACACTAACACCTATGGCAAAGAACAAGAGAAAATATAAAATAATAGGTGCCATCATTAAGGATATACATGCCTTTCAAAATGAACAAAATCTTTCCAATAATGCCATCAACCATGAGCAAGATGACGTAGGAGTTAGCATGTCAAATGCACAACATGCCCATCATTTAGATGAGGTCAACAATGTATCTAATGACTCTAATGACTATTAGTAATTATTTAATGAAATTAAGCTCATGAACAAGGGGATTCATCAGTTCAATTTGAGCATGCAAGCTTAACAAGTTAATAGTTGTATTTACCATGTTTAGTGACAAGTTTACTCCCACGACATCCCTCACCATTTTAAATGTAGTACTAATTGAACCTACTTTGCCCAAACCAACAAATCAAAATCATGGACCAAATTTTGAGATAGGTGAGCCATCTAGAGTGAGAGATACTTTATTAGCCACCTCAAATGCAAGATAGGGATAAATAATAAGCTCAATTTACTCCAAGGAACAATGACCAACACGAAGGGCTTCAATTCAACCCTAGGCATGATGAAGATTATTATGGGTGCGACCCATTTTACAAATCTTTTTACCCACAACCCTCAAGTATGCCTAGAAGAGTTGAAGGAAACCATCGGACCATTCATGGATATAGGTACCAATATGAGAGAAGGTCATTTCTTGGTCAAGCTAATGTGGATTAGGTTTCCTCAAACTATCATTAGGCCATTCGGAGAATTGAGGAGGCATCCTTTTGGATTTCGAGTCCTAATCTTTCCATAGGTCCTAGGAGCATGGCATGTATAATTTTGTAATTGCACTTTAAGGAAGAGTACATTGTTGCGGATTACATCTTCTTTTGCCAAGTATCCAAAGGTTATTGTTTTGGTTGTTGACTTGTCTTTTGTAGAAAAGATTTGTTGTTTTAGGGAAAATGGATTTCCTTCCTAACTAAGATAAGTTGGTTGATTCGTATGGAATGTTCAAAATGGTTGCTTGGATTGATGCTATGAAAAAGGAATGTTTTCCTAGTTGTTGATCATAAGCTGATTACTTGATTGTGTATTTATACAAAGTTCTTGTGCCCTCATAGGTGAATTTCTAGTTACACAATACTAAACCTCCCCAAAGGTCAGTGGCATGAGCCCTTCACCACAAGGGGCTATTTGACTGTGCTAGAGACTAGGACGGACGCCAAATGTGAGAGATCTCTCCATAGGGAAGACATTAGGCTAGGAGGCGACAAAGATGCTAGGGGAGGCTTTGGTCGTAAGTCCCTTGAATCCATCAATCAAACCCCTATGAGCCCAGAATGGACTTCCTGGAAGACCCTCATGCTACTTAAGGACAGATTGATGGATCGTGCACCTGATATTTGGAGACGATGAAGTTCTATAGAGAATACCAAAGAAACGGGACAAGTACTACAATAAAATCTATATTGTCACACCAACAAGCTTGTTCTTCATGCTTTAATGAACCACACGAAGAAAAACAACACCAAGAATATGAATTCTTTATGCATCATCATAGAATAAATCTGCCATGGATTCATCACAAAAAACCTTCATCTCCACCAAACACAAATGAATGACCCATATTGGATGGAAAATAATCGCATAAGGTTCATTATTCAACATTCATAGTCTTCTTCCTTCAAATTCTCACAATCTCTCATGGATACAAAGGTTTTCATAGAAAAATGACTATCTTTCACACAATCCTCTCCTGGTCATGAATACATCTCTTAAGAGGCATATATGATATGAAGAGACACCAAAGACACTAAATGAAAGGTGAGAAGGATCGAAGCTTGCACGTGAGAGCTATGGCGGGAGAGTAAGAGCAAGATACAGAGAGACACAAAGTGGGAACTCCAACAACCACAATGTGTGGCTGGGCCTTCCTTTATTCAAACTGTCACTAAAAGAATAAAGAATAAGTGACTGTGACGGGCACCCGCCACCTGTAGTGTGCAGTGGTGGGTACTGTCAGTGTAGTAGTACACGAGCGACTAGGCGGAGGTGCCTTTACCCCCAACAACCTGCCACTTAAAGGTAAATTTGCCCCAGTGAGAGAGAAAAAAGAAAAGATAGTACAACATGTACACATGTACAACAGGATGAGAAAAAAGACCTCATCTTAGCCAATGCCCATCAATCTCCTGAGGAAGGCAAAGTGCTTGATAGTGAGGCTTTTCGTGAGCAAGTCTGCAGGATTCTGCTCAGTCAGAATCTTGACAAGGTCAACAGACCTGTCCTCAACGACCTCGCAAATGAAGTGATACCTCACCTCAATATGTTTCGTCTTGGCATGGAAGACTGGGGATTCTTGGCAAACTGAATGGCACTCATAGAATTTGAATGCAGTGTAGGCACAATATCTGTCATACCAAGGTCTGTAATCAAACCACCTAACCAGATAGCCTCCTTGCAAGCCTTTGTGGCTGCAATATACTCAGCCTCTGTAGTAGAAAGAGTTGTACACTTCTGCGCCATGGACATCCAAGAGATAGCCCCTCCAGCATAAGGGAATACATAGCCAAAAATGGACTTCCTACTATCTGCATGTCCTACATAATCAGAGTTAGTGTACCCCATGACTCCTGTATCCTGGCTGCCATAACAAAGACACATATCTGTTGTGCCCTTCAGATACCTCATGATACCCTTCACGACATCACAATGTTTCTTGCCAGGTGTAGCCATATAACGTGCCACAACCCCAACTGCAAAAGCAATATCTGGACGAGTGGCTATAATGGCATACATAAGACTGCCCACAGCTGATGCATAGGGAATATTGGCCCTTTCAGCCCTCTACTCATCTGTCTGTGGATAATCAGCTTGTGAAACCTTCACATGAGAAGGTAATGGACAACCAATAGGCTTAACATCCTGCATGCGCAAATGCTCAAGGACTTTATGAATGTACTCCCTCTGTGACAGATAGAGTAGTCCCTGAGGTCTATCACGCGTAATGCACATACCAAGTATATGAGAGGCCTGTCCCAGATCTTTCATCTCAAAGCTCTTCTTGAGCTGAGCCTTAAGAGCATCTAGCTCCTCATGAGCTGTCCCTGCTAGAAGCATGTCATCCACCTAGAGTACCAAAATCAGTAAAGAACCATCACGGGCTTTCTTTGTGTACAAGCACGGATCCATAGCACTGCGGCTGTAGCCCTGTGATTGCATGAATGCATCAAACTTATGGTACCGTTCCCTAGGTGCATGTTTCAAGCTATATAGACTCTTCTTTAGTTTGCACACTAGGTGTTCCTTGCCAGGGTCTGCAAAGCCATTAGGCTGCTCCATGTAAATCTCATCATGCAAGTCCCCATGTAAAAAGTCGTCTTGACATCCATCTGGTACAAGTCTAGGTCAAGCTGTGCAACCAAGGCCAAGACTAAACGTAGGGTGGTCATCTTGACCGCAGGAGAAAAGACTTCATCAAAGTCAACACCATGCTCTTGCTTAAAACCCTTAGCAACCAATCAAGCCTTGTATGCCGGCTTGGGATGTCCAGGGGTACTTTTTAGCTTGTACACCCACTTGCATGGCAAAGCCTTCTTACCCTGAGGTAAGGAAACCAAATCCCACGTGTGATTCTTATGTAATGAGTCAAGCTCAGACTGCATAGCCCTCTCCCAAGAGTGAAAATCACCCCTGTACATAGCCTCATCATAAATGAGAGGCTCTCCTGCATCTGTAATTATGACATAATACATAGAGGGCGCAAAACGGTCAGGAGGTCGTCTATCTCTAGTAGAATGCCTCAATCCAGGCTCTGCTGCCTGACCAACATCTTGTCTAGCATCAACATGTCTAACATCTGGGCTATGAGCATCAGGTGATGTTACGTGGTGTCTAGCTAGTCGTGGAGTGCGGGCTGAACGGGAGCAGCTGGCTCCTCTTGAAAGATAACTCTGCGTACCTCAATCACTTTCTCAGGCTGCATATGCATTTTGTCCTCATGAGAGATGACATCATGGCTGCAGATTACTTTCCATACCTGCAGATCCCATAGACAGTAACCCATCTCTCCTGTATCTCCATAGCCAATGAAAATGCATTTGACACTTTTAGGATCCAGCTTATTGCGTTTGCCCTTGGGCACATGGCAGAATGCCTCACATCCAAAGACATGCAAATGATCATAAGAGGGGGACTTGCCTGCCCATACCTCCTCTGCAACCTGAAAGTCAATGCCACTGCTAGGTGACTGGTTAATGAGATGCATTGTAGTAGTAATTGCCTTAGCCCAAAATTTATGTAGTAAGCCAGCCTAGCTAAGCATGCTATGGACCCTTTCCTGAATGGTCCTGTTCATGCGCTCAGCCATACCATTCTAGGGTGGGGTGTAAGGGGCGGCCAACTGATGCTTAATACCTCGCTCATCACAAAACTGCTCAAAAGCACGTGATACATACTCATCCCCATTATCTGAACTTAGGCATTTGAGCCTTTTTCCAGACTGGTTCTCTGCCAATGCAAGCCAACGTTGAAATGTGTCTAAGACATCAATTTTTCTCTTTATGGGATAAGCCCAAACCTTACGCGAGTAATTATCTATAAAAGTAACAAAGTACTTTGCCCCACCAAGTGACTGACAGGGCATGGGCCCACATACATCTGAGTGCACAAGAGCCAAGGGCTCACCCAAGCGTTTCTTACCATACTTTCTATGCATACTTCTAGTCTGCCTACCATACAAACATGATCACAAGAATCAAAATGCGACGAGTCAAAAGGTGGAAGATACTGCAAAGCACGGAGCATTTTCATTCCCTTAAGAGACATATGCCCCAAATGAGCATGCCAAAGGGATACATGGAGAATAGAACCCACAGACAAAACATGATCCAATGTAGCTCTAGATACAAGTAAGGGATATAGGCTGCCAAACTTGGCATCTCTTGCAAGTTCAAGTCTGCCACGAGTAATCTTCCATGCAGAGTCTCCAAAAAACACAAAATACCCTGCATCATCAAGCTGTCTAGTTGACATAAGGCTGTGAGTCAACGTAGGTACATGGCGTACATCATGCAAAACAAAAGAGCTGCCAGAAGGAAACTTCAGCCTAACATCCCTAATGCCCACAATATCAAGAGACCTGCCATCACCAAGGCGCACAAAACCAGACATAGTACGATAGGTATGAAACCAATCTCTATAGGGTGTCACATGAAATGACGCACTCGAATCCAAGAGCCAGCACTGCGCATACATAGAGTGTATCTCAGAAGTTTGTAAGGCATCACATGATGAAGCGGCAAGTATGTAATCGTCATGTGAATTAGTAGACTGCATGACATTAACCTCTTCTATCTTCACACTAGACTTGGCAAGTACTATGCTACATTCAGAAGACTTTTCTTGAACTTTATCTTTTCCCTTTTCCTTGCACCTATCATCGTGCATTTTATGGCATTGCGTCCTAATATGTCCTGATTTCCCACAATAATGATAGGTAAGTTTAGACTTCCGTCCACGGGACTTATTACAACCATGTGACTTGGACTTGGACTTCTGAGAGTCCCTGCCCTTATGATCATTATCATGCTTGCCATTTCTGCCACCTCTAATGGTCAATGCGTGTGAAGAGCGGGAAGCATAATTGTTTCTCCTGTTGATTTCCTCAGTCAATAAAGCACTCTCAACATCTTTGATTTTCAGCCCATCAAGCTTGTTCGTGCATATGGCAGTACGGAATACATCCCATGATTCAAGAAGAGTGCCAAGCAGAAATAACAGGTGCAAGTTATCGTTGAACTCAATACCTTGTGACAATAGATTCTTCATGATAGCATGAAACTGACTGAAATGAGATGATAGGGATGACCCCTCCTTCATGCGAAGGTCCATTAACTACTTCAGCCAATACATCTGTGACGCAAGACTCTGCTGCACATAAAGCTCCTGAATTTTCTCCCATAAGTCCCATGCACTCTGACTCTCATCTTCAACAACATTATGATGGACCTCTTCTGAGAGTGACAAAATAATGGTAGACTTGCATAGCTCATCAACTTCCATCCAAACATCATCATCCATATCCTCCGGTTTGAAGCCCTTGAAACATAAGGGTTTAATATGCAATTTCTGCACCAAAACCTGCTATATTTGGGACTTCCAATATGCATAGTTGATATCATCCAACTTGGCAATGTTAAAGAGAGCTATATCTTTCAAATGACCAGTCATACTATCCCAAATCAATGCAAAACAGTTAAATTATAGGTTGCTGTAATTAGTAGAAAATGCACTAAAACCACTGCTAAAACTGGCTGAAAGAGTGGATTTCACCAAAAGAAGCACCTGTCCACCAAATATGATTAAGATAGCATCAAATAGAAAGCATTACCCTCATAGAAGTGCTCAAAATCTGCAAATTTCAACTTGCTGTAATAAATGACAGTAGTATGTAAAACTATCCCAAAATGAAGCAATCACTGATACATATGTCACTGCAACTGCCAGGTAACAAGATACATCCAACAGTGAGTAAGCATGAATCGAGCACCGAGAAATGTCAAGCAATGCAAAGTGTCAGTCAAACATACATCTCATAGGCAAAGTCCCTGTATCCATAAAGAGGGTCGCATGATAGCAGAGGAGACCAACAACCATATGCAAACGGACTAAGTATGAGTATCAATACTCAGTGAGTAGCCAACCAAAATGCATAATCCATTGACAATGAAGTGACAGGAATAGGTGGTTGCTCAATGGCAACATCATATCAGCTCTAACCAAAGCTTTGCAGACGGGCAACATGACGAGAATATACATGTAAGAGATCCCACAAGCTCAAGTGCCAAAGCTCTATATACATCCAAGATCGATCAAAGGCTTCCACTTGAAGCAAAATCCAATGCAAGAATCAAATGCATATCACTAGCATCCGATAGCCAAGCGAAATATATGCGACATCCAAGAGGAGCATGAATACAATGTAATAGACAAAGAGTAGTATGAACCAAGCATTTCAAGACTACGTATAACAGTTCAAGTAAATGTCCAAGCATCAAGTATTCAGCTCAATAGTGTTCCATAAGCATATCCAGATGCATGACATGAGGTGTAGACATCACTTCATGAGTAGCCAAGCATCTAAGTATCCGGTAGCAAGCGGCTCCAAACAATGTAACTAGCATGCATAGGTGACATAACCCGTAATGGCGGTCAAGCATAGACCAAAGCATGCCATAAGTGCATCAAAGATGGAACATCCAAATGCTTTCCAAAGCCGAGATCAAGCTCAATCAATGATCTGGAGTGTAAGCCGAGCTCAAAGTCGTACCCCGAATGTCAATACATCATTGCATATCCGAGAGACATAGCCCGAAAAGCATAGACATAACCAAGCATGAGTTAAATAGATTCAGCCCAACTGTGTACACCAGACATTCACTACTTCAAATTGAGTATTTTCAAGCCCAAATCATCACCAAAATGATGGCAAAGCATTACCATTACATCCACCAATAATAGGCATCCATTGCATAGGCATACGGGCATGAACTGGTGTAGATAAGCTTCAATGTACCTACAAAAATCCCTATCGCAAGTTGTAACCAATAGGTCTGCTGTGTAATCTAGTAGAGGAGAGGTTCAATCCAAGGCTCCAAGCACACTAGCAATGTCAAGCATCAATAGGATGTGCCTAGGAGGGAATACGATCCACAAATGGTGTTTTAACCAAGGAGCAAAGCATTGAAGCTCAAGGACTTTGACCAGCATGCTGGCGCAATCAATGCAAGTATGGCAGGCTGTGCTGTTGCTCCACGTGGCAGGGATGAAGGCCACAATAAGGTTCAATGGGGCCGATAATAGCCCAAGCAAAGGCTCATGTAGGCTCAATGAAGCCAAGTGAAGAGAGAAGCTTCAAACTTCAAATGAGAAGCTTGATAATGACGGCCCCTGCCATGCCTAAACTGTAACCAGCATAAACCTTGCAAATAAAAGTGTATACCTCTATGTGAATGCCCTGAGGGTGCCTCAATAGGTTGGGAAGAAGCTCAGGAAGCCGGGGAGTGATGGGAGCTCAAGGGAGTCGGCTATGGCTGCCACGAAGGAGACCCATGGAGACCCATCGAAGCTTGCACGCGAGAGCTATGGCAGGAGAGCAAAAGCAAGATAGAGAGAGACACAAAGTGGTAACTCCAACAACCACAATGTGTGGCCGGGCCTTCCTTTATTCAAACTGTTACTAAAAGAATAAAGAATAAGTGACTGTGATGGGCACCCGCCACCTGCAGTGTTCAGTGGGCAGGTACTGTCAGTGTAGTAGTACACGGGCGGCTAGGCGGAGGCGCCTTTACCCCCAACACTACAGTGGGCTTCAAGGCTCACCACTGTCACTATCATTTTAATATCCACTTCAAGTCTTCACAACTACATCTTCACTTGTTCAAACTCTTTTGAACCTATTTTATTCCATTTTCAAGATTAGCATAAAAATGCTATAACTCTAACCAAAACCAATCCAAACCATTCAACACATACTCAACCACACTCAAACCTAACAATTCACAATATCAACCTCTCAAATAGAAAGAAAATAGACAAACAAAGGCAAAACGGACCTATCAAAACCAAATAGTGATAAAATAAACCACATAAGCATATCGCCAATCATTTAGAAACCATTATGAGCTAATCAAACATATTCAATCCGTTCCAATACACTCTTCCAATGAAACTTTACACCCTCAAGGATCTTGATAGAAGTAGTAAAAAGCTCCTTGGACGATAGGCACTTTGGTGCTGGCTTGCCAGACGTTATCATGTATAATTGACATAACTACTTCCATATAGGAGAAGAGATATTAGCCACT